>NW_022589773.1:7248856-7393739 GCF_004348235.1 Phoca vitulina | reverse complement strand
AGGTGTCTGTTACTATATATTGTCTGTGTTCCTTTCTGGTCTATGTTGCCTTTAGGCTCTCTCTTTGCTTAGAGGACCCCTTTCAATATTTCTTGTAGGGCTGGTTTTGTGTTTGCAAATTCCTTTAATTTTTGTTTTTTCTGGAAGCTTTTTAACTCTCCTTCTATTTTCAATGACAGCCTAGCTGGATATAGTATTCTTGGCTGCATATTTTTCTCACGTAGTGCTCTGAATATATCATGCCAGTCCTTTCTGGCCTGCCAGGTCTCTGTGGATAGGTCTGTTGCTAATCCAATGTTTCTCTCATTGTAGGTTTCAGATCCCTTCTCCTGAGCTGCTTTCAGGATTTTCTCTTTGTCTCTGAGACTTGTAAGTTTTACTATTAGATGTCGGGGTGTTGACCTATTTTTATTGATTTTGAGAGGGGTTCTCTGTGCCTCCTGGATTTTGATGCCTGTTTCCTTCCTCATATTAGGGAAGTTCTCTGGTATAATTTGCTCCAATATACCTTCTGCCCCTCTCTCTCTTTCTTCTTCTTCTGGGATCCCAATTATTCTAATGTTGTTTTGTCTTTTGGTATCGCTTATCTCTTGAATTCTGCCCTCGTGATCCAGTAGTTGTTTCTCTTTTTCTCAGCTTCTTTATTTTCCATCATTTGGTCTTCTATATCACTAATTTTCTCTTCTGCCTCATTTAGCCTAGCAGTTGGAGTCTCCGTTTTTGATTGCACCTCATTAATAGCCTTTTTGATTTCGACTTGGTTAGATTTTAGTTCTTTTATTTCTCCAGAAAGGGTTTCTCTAATAACTTCCATGCTTTTTTCAAGCCCAGCTAGTTTCTTTAAAATCATCATTCTGAACTCTAGTTCTGACATCTTACTAATGTCCGTATTGATTAGGTCCCTGGCAGTCAGTACTGCCTCTTGTTCTTTTTGTTGAGGTGATTTTTTCTGTCTTGTCATTTTGTCCAGAGGAGAATAGATGAATGAAAGAACAAAATGCTAACAGGGTAACAACATCCCCAGAAAATATACACTAAACAAATCAGAAAAGACCTGAAACTGCGGGAAAGGAAAGGGAAAGAAAGAAAAGGAAAAAAAAAAAAAAAGAAAAGAAAAAGATAAAAACAAACAGAAACAAAACAAAAGGAAAAAAACAGAATATGATCAAATATGATCAGGCTGGTGCATAGATCAGTGCCACACACTACATTTTGGGTGTATTTTGGTCTGTTAGAAAAAAGTGCCTCCCAAAATTTTAAAGAAAGAAAAACTTATATATGTACAAAAATAAGGGTTAATACGATGAAGGGATGGAATATGACTGTAAAGATGAAAATTATAAAAGATATTATAAAAGGAATTGATAAGAAGTTGGTTGAAAAAAGAAAGAAGAAGACTAAAAAAAAAAAAAGGGAGAGAATGTGATCAGGCATGAGACTAGAACAAAGCCATTCGTTAGAGATTTAGGGTATATTTTGGTCTGTTAGAAGAAACTATCCCAAAGAGAGAACAACTTATATATATATATACCAAAAATAAGGGTAACTACTATAAAGGGATAGAATATGACTCTAAAAATGAAAAATAAAAAAGATTTTTTTTTTTTAACAAGGGATTGATAAGATGTTGGTTGAAAAGGGGAAAAAAAAAAATTCAAAAAAAAAGTTAAAAAAAATTAACTTTGAAAGACTAAAGAATCATGGAAAAAAACCCATGAGTTCTATGTGCTGTATTCCCCTAGCGCTGGAGTTCTGCCGTTCTCATTGATCGGTAAACTTCGTCTTGGCTGGCTGTTCTTGCTGATCTTCTGGGGGAGGGGCCTGTTGCCGTGGTTCCCAAATGTCTTTGCCAGAGGCGGAATTGCCCCGCCCTTGCCCGGTCCGGGCTAAGTAATCTGCTCGGGTTTGCTCTCGGGAGCTTTTGTTCCCTGCAAGCTTTCCGTACAGCTTTGGAGGCCGAGAGTGCAAATGGCGGCCTCCCAATCTCCACCCCGGAGGAGCCGAGAACTCGGGGCTCCCCTCCTCAGTGCGCCCCCAGAGAAAAGCAGTCAGTTACTCCCGTCTCCCCGGTCTCCGGCTGCACTCCGTGCTCGCCCGGCCTGTGACCGAGCGTTTCTATCTCTGGCACCCGACCCCGTGTGGAGTCTCCAAACCCAGCAGATCCCTGTGGTGCGCTCCCGCGCCGGTCCTCCCGGGGGAGGAAGGTGAGTCTCCCCAGATCTGCCGCTTGTTGGGTCCCTGCTGGAGGAGCAGTGGCCCAACTGTGCCGTGGATCACGGTTTATGACAACCCTGAGCTGAGAGCCCACTCCTCTGCTCCGTCTCTGCAGCCAGCTTCCCTGCTCCGATACCTGGGAGCTCTGCCACACTCAGGCACCCCCAGTCTTTCTGTGACCCCTAGGGTCCTGAGACCACACTATCCCAGGAGAGTTCCACCCCCTGCTTAGCCACTGGAGCGACCTCCCTCAGCGGAGCCGACTTCTAAAAGTTCCGATTTTGTGCTCCAGGGCTCTATCACTTGCCAGAAGCGGCTGAGGGAGGCCCCCTCCCCTGCCGTCTATCCTCCCGAATATCACCCGGGATTCACTTCTCTGCACGTCCTACCTTCCAGAAAGTGGTCGCTTTTCTGTTCAGAGAGTTGTTGCTCTTCTTTTCTTCGATCTCCTGTTGAGTTTGTAGGTGTTCAGAATGTTTTGATCCCTATCCAGCTGAATTCCTGGGACCAGACGAAATCCAGGTCTCCTACTCCTCCACCATCTTGCTCCTCTCTCCCAGCATATCTATTGAAAGATATGAGTTTAGTGTCGTTGTATTGTCTGTACAGTCCCTGTTTCTGTATATTGTCTCTGTGTTTTTCTGGTCTGTTACTCTTGGGGTCTCCCTTCGCTTACAGTATCCCCCTTAAAATTTCTTTCAGGGCTAGTTTGGTGATCACAAATTCTTTTAGTTTCTATATGTCTTGGAAGCTCTTTATCTCTCCTTCTGTTGTGAGTGACAGCCCTGCTGGATAAAGTATTGTTGGCTGCATGTTTTTCTCATTTAGTACCCTGAATATATCATGCCAGCCCTTTTGGCCTACCAGGTGTCTGTGGATAGGTCTGCTGCTACCCTAATATTCCTACCCTTGTAGGTTAAGGATCTCTTTCAGAATTTTCTCTTTATCTCTGAAATCTGCAAGTTTCACTATTATATGTCAGGTGTTGATCTATTTTTATTGATTTTTGAGGGGGGTCCTCTAGGCCTCCTGGACTTAAATGCCTGTGTCCTTCCCCATATTAGAGAAGTTATCAGCTATGATTTGCTCAAATATACCTTCTGTCCCTCTCTCTTTCTTCTTCCTCTGGGACTCCAGTTATTCTAATATTGTTTCACTTTATGGTATTGTTGATTTCTCAAAGCTTCCCCTCATGGTCTGTTAGTTGTTTTTCTCTCTTTTCTTCAGCTTCCTTCCTTTCCATCAATTTGTCTCCTGTGTCATTTACTCTCTCTCTGCCTCATTTACCCTAGCTGTTAGAACATCCAATATAGACCGCATCTCAGAGCATTTTTAATTTTGGCCTGATTAGATATCATTTCTACATTAAGGCATTCTCTAGTGTCTTTTATGCTTTTTTCAAGCCCAGCTAGTATCTTTATAATCATTATTCTGAAATCTATGCCTGACATTTTACTTATATGCATATTGACTAAATCTATGGCAGAAAGTATTACCTATGGCTCTTTCTTTTTTGTGAATTTCTCCTTTTAGTAACTTTGTCTAGAGAAAAATAAATGAATGAGAGAACAAAATAAAAAATATCAACCACGACCCCAGCAAAATACACCCTAGAATAATCTGAAGAGATCAGAAACCAAAAAAGAAAAGGAAAAAAGGGCAGGGGGAGAGAATATAATCTCCCAGGTGCACAAAACAGTGTGATTGACTTGGTCCTGGGTGTATTTTGGTCTGTTTGTTAGAGGACACTAAATCCGAAAATTGTAAAGAAAGAAAAACTTATAGATATACAAAAATAAATTTGAATATAGTGAAAGGAATCCAAAAATGAAGAATATATCTATAAAATATAAATGTAAAAAAGAAAATACAAAAAAGACTTTAAATAAGGAGTTGATAAAATAAGAAACTAGTTGAAAAGGAAGAAAAAAAAGAAAAAAATTTTAAAATGAAAGACTAAAGAATCATGAGAAAAAACCTTGATTGTATTCTATATACTCTTTTCCCCTAGTGCAGGAGTTTTTCAGTTCTGTGTGATCCATAAATTTGGTATTAGCCTGACATTCCTGCCAGTCTTTTGGGGGAAGGGCCTGTTGCACTGATTCTCAGGTGTCTTTGCCTGGGTGGAGTTGCACCACCCCTTGCCAGGGGCCCAGGCTCAGTGTAAGCTGCTTCGGGTTGCTCTATGTGGCTCTTGTTCCCTAAAGGCTTTCCATGCCACTTGCACAAAGTAGTTGCTTTTCTATTTGTAGAATTGCAGCAATTCTTTTTTTAGATCTAGGGTTGAACCTGTACCCCTGAAGCAAATAATACATTATATGTTAATTTAAAAAGAAAGAAAGAAAATGCACACAGAAGAGCATATACCACATTATTCTACTTTAGTAAAAGTGTGTGTGAATAGATGTAGAGGTAGAGATGGATCTATATCTTAAAAAAAAAAAGATCTAAGGTTGAATTCGCAGGTGTTCAGGATGATTTGATAGATATCTAGCTGAATTCAAGGGTCCAGGTGAAATGAGGGTCTCCTATTCTTCTGTCATCTCCCCTCCTCTCCTCTTCTGCATTCTTCTGATTTCAACCTATTTGTCTTTGAATCCAAGGTGTGTCCTCTGTAGATTGTTACATTTGGATCTTGCTTTATTATATATTTTGCCATTCCCTGCTTTCTAATTAGGTTTTCTGGACCATACGTATTTAATGCAGTTATTAACAGGTTCAGAGTTACAATTGCCATTTTGCTATTTTGTTTTCTGTCTTTAGCCTTCTTTGTTCCTCTGTTCTTCCTTTACTAACTTCTTTTGTGTTAAATAAATCTTTTAGTATATCATTTTAATTCCTTTTTTGATTATTTTTTACTATATTTGTAAATCAATTTCCTAGTGTCTGCTCTAGAAATTCCAATATGCATCTTAACTCACCACAGTTTATTTCAAATTAATGTTAACTTGATTCCCATGAAATATAAAATGTTTTCTCTAACATAACTCCATTCTTTTCCCCTCTTGAGCTATTATTTTCATATATATTACATCTGTATATTACAAATCAATGTTACAGTGTTATAATTATTTCTTTACACAAAGTTATGTTTTTTAAAGAATTTAACAGAAGAAACATGAAAATGTATTTAGATTCTTTTATTTTTAACATGGATATTTATTACTTCTACACTCTATATTTTTTCCAGTTAATTTGAGCTACCATCTGGTGTCATTCCTTTCCAGATTCCAAAGAATTTTCTTTAGTATTTGTGATAAATCAGTTCTGATATCAAGGAGTCCTCTCAATCTTTTTAAATTTTGGAATGTCTTTATTTTACCTTTATAACTGGATAAAAAATTTTTCATTAGCCATTTTTTCTTTCAGCATTTTGAATATATCATTCCACTGCCTTTTAGGGTCCATTTTCTCTGGTGGGAAGTTAGACATTATTTATATTGATGCTCTCTTGTACATATTAAATTATTTTTCTCAGGGTGTCTGGGTTGCTCAGTCAGTTAAGCATCTGCCTTCGGCTCAGATCATGATTTCAGGGTGCTGGGATTGAGACCCGTATCTGGCTCCCCACTCAGTGGGGAGCATGCTTCTCCCTCTCACTCTGCACCTCCCCCTGCTCATGCTTTCTCTCAAATAATAAAGAAAATCTTTTTAAAAAATTGTTTTTCTCTTGCTTCTTTCAAGATTTTCTCTTTGCGTGTGGCTTTTAACACTTCAACTATGATGTGTCTAAGTATAAATCTCTTTGAATTTATCCTACTTGTGGTTCATTAAGCTTCTCTAGATGTGTAAATTAATATTTTTATGGTAGTTTTATGGTTTTATTAACACAAATATGACATGCACAACAAGCTGTCTATTCATTTTCTTTGCTGCGCAGCCTGGCGTTGGGATTGGTGACTGTGATTGCCAGCTGGGCTGCTCTTTCCACAATAGCTTTGTGGTTCTTGGAGGAGACACTGTGAGCAATCTCTGCACAGTAAGATTTGTTGCACATTAGCAGCACTTCAAGCTCCTTGACGTTGTGGACTAGGAACTTCTGGAAGCCACTGGGCAACATGTGCTTTGTTTTCTTGTTGTTGCCGTAACCAATGTTGGGCATCAAGTTCTGGCCCTTGAATCTTCTGTGCACCCTATTGTCAGTGCCTCTGGGTTTCCGCCAGTTGTGCTTAATTTTGACATAGCGGTCTGACTGGTGCTGGATGAACTTCTTGGTCCTCTTTTTAACTATCTTGGGCTTCACCAGAGGTCTGAGGGTAGCCATGATACCCAGTAACAGATGGCTGCCACCTCTGCAGGCAGCGCCGAGGAAGAGAGTTGTAAATTAATATTTTTAACAAATTTGGGGAGTTTGGGGCCACTATTTCTTCAAAAAATTATGATAACTATTGGACCCACAATTTGAGAAAGTATATTAGATGAGATGTGAGACATTTATTGGGAAAGTCTAGGAACCAGAAAACTGGAATGAGTACATGTACTTGGATTCAGATATAGCCTGAACCTTTGGGCACCTTGAGTACCCCTTGATCTCATAAGCAGTTGTTTCTCCCTGTGTGTCTCTGTTTCTGCATTGCTAGAATTCAACTGTAAGACGAATTTCTAAATTATTATCCTGAATTTTAAAAAAGCCACCACAAAAGAGTATCACTGTGTGATTCCTTTTGCATGAAACTCTAGAGAAGACAAAACAAATCTATAGTTACAGAAATCAAGAGGGAGAGTTCCCAGATGGGCGTGTCTGAAAAGTTTAAAAAATGATTTAATATATTTGGGCTCTCAATAGATGGAATTTATGTTAAGTACTCATTCAGATAAGGTTTGAATACAAGAATACCTTCAAGAGAGACAGTATGGTCCTAAATATTCTATAAAATTATCACTACCCATATGAGGATCGACACCAGGTAAGTACAACTTCTCCCCCAATCCCTGCTAGAATGGACTTTGAGTGAGGTCAAGATCAAGGTGAGGAAATGATATTCCTTCACTTACATGGATTTACCAAGCATCCAAGAAGCCCAAAATTATTATCAGAAAAGAAGGATATGGTCAAACATCTACTAGCAGTTGGTCAGAATAGCTATTTTCTGTTCTGTGCACTTTGCCTTTGGTGTACAACTAGGCATTAAAGGTATATTAGACCTTTGAGGCTTACAAGGCAGTTCAGGTTTCATTGTAATTGGCACACTCTCTGCAACTGTAAGGCTTTTAAGGTATACTAAAAACCACTGCTTGGGAGGAGCTGAGAAAAAGAAGTGGGGGTTAACTTACTTCTGACAGTGGCTGTCCTCTATTTCTCTCTAAATCCTAAGGGATGATCTTAATACAACTTATCACTCAAAAAGAATGCACACTGTCTTCAGGCTTTCCCTATACAGCTTCCCTTGCTGACTCAAAGCCCATAATGGGAATAAAAAACCAGCTATGCTCAGAAGGGAAATTGCAAGGCTAATCCAGAAATTAAAACACACACACAAGGAACTCAGGATCTTGCTCAATAGTACAAGCTGAAACTAAATAGCATATATGTGGGTGGATCCTTAGAATATTAGGCCAAGAAGGATGAATTATGTTTGGACAGGGCCAAATTTATCAATACAAGTATACTCACTGTGGGCTCAGGAGCAGCCCATGGTGCATTTCACACCAATGAAATATATATAGACATAACTCATTGTATTGCACTTCATTTTATTTTGCTTTGCAGATATTGTGGTGGGTTTTTTTCTTCACAAATTGAAGGTTTTAATTTGTCATAAATCGGTTTACAAATTGAAGGTTTCAAATTGTAAAAAGTGCAAAAGCACAATCAAGCAAGTCTATTGACACCATTTTTCTGACATCACCTGCTCACTTCATGTTTCTGGGTCACCTTTCAGTAATTTTCACAATATTTCAAACTTTATTATTATATTTGTTATGGTGATCTGTGATCAGTGATTATGAGTTGCTAAAAGCTCAGAGGACAAATCTTTTATCAATAAAGTATTTTTAATTAAGACATGACATTGTTTTTAACACATGATGCTATTGCACACTTAGTAAACAACAATATAGCATAAGCATAACTATTATATGCATTGGGAAACCAAAAAATTTCATTTGATTCACTTTAGTGCAATATCCACTTTATTGTGGTAGTCTGGAACCCATCCCAGTATATATTTGAGATATGCTTGTGTTTCTCTAATGGGATCCCGACAAATATTTTTTTTAAATTCTGAGTCATTCTCATGTGCACTCATCTTTTTTAGTGACCTGAAGGGATCTGCAGTGGTGGCTCTTTGATCATGAAGTCCATTAAAATGAAGTAGATGGACACCGTCCTACAATACTTCTTAAGATATATATCTATATATGAAATTCTGGGTCTCATGGACAGAAAATTAACAAAAATCATTATAACAGGGCTTCAGATCCTTTTTCCAGTCCTTGATATATCCTACTTTAAAGACAGGAGGCTTTGACTGAAGGGCAGACTGGGTCCCTTTGACAAAATTCCTCACACTCAGTCATCAGTATATACAATTAATCATTCCCCAAAAGTCTCCAAGGAAGCCAGTCAAATCTCCTTCAACTCGAATCTTCAGTGTATAGTGTCATCATGGGAAGTTATGGCTGCTGCAATTGCAGTCTCACTTAGGGGTGGTTCTGAAATGTGTGGAAAAGAAATCCTCCCAGTGGGCAGAGTTTTGAGGAGTTTTATTTAATTGTTCACTTTGTGAAGAAGAGACATGTCTTGAATTTTGTGTTGATTCATGTCCAATAGCTCAATGAGTTGTTGAGTAGTAGGGGGATAGACAAGAATAAGACTGGAAATTTGATGACAAAAAGGTCTAGAGGAGATATATGTGGATGGAATTCTAAGAATAGGTATTAAATGAGGTTTATAAATGCTTGACTGAGGATAGGACATTAGAGGGAAGAGTACAAGTGAGGTTTGGGTATTTATTCCTTCGGCTCTTTGTGCTGAGCCATGTAATTAATGGCCATTATGTTTCTCTTCCTAAGGCCACTGCTCTTATAAGGGTAGCCTTTTCTGCCAGGTTCTGGTAACATTACCTATATTCACTATGAGCCTGGTGGTGATAATGCCTCCTTATCATCACGAGTTATAGGATGATTTACCAACCCTACCCATGTTTTTAGAGCCCTGTTTATTAGACTCTCCTCAGGGTCCTATTGTTTCTTGACAATTGACACCTGTTTCTTGAGGGGATCCTAATAGGTCCACAAAACAACTCTGATCATAAAGTCCACGGGGATAGGGAATTTGATCTTTTATCTGATATTTCTATCCCAGCATCTAGAATGTCTCTTGCACAGCAGGTTTTCAATAAATGTTTCTTAAATGAACATATGTAATGACTACTTTTCCTCCATTAGTGATCTTTATGTTAAAGTCAATTATGATTGATTTAATATAGTTTGACCCATTTTGTGCTTTTACTTGTAATTCCTTAGAGAATGACAAAGAATTATAAATGTCAGCAAAAAACAAGCAAACTTGTTGGTATGCACATGGAACTCCAAGATAACTAACATAAAAATTTATTGAAAAAGATAATTCATCAAAAAACATCCTATATACATCCACACCTACAGCACCTGTCTTGACCCCCAGTAGAAGCTCCACACTGGGCTCCAAGGGCACCAGGTGGGAGCTCAGGGGTCGGTGGGTCCGGTGGCTGTAAAGGGACAGGGTGGAAGTCTCAGGTTGAAAAATTATGATTATAATTTTATAGCTTTATCATTTCAATCCTAAATACCTCAGTCGTCATGCCTTTTTTTTTTTACAAAATCATTTTTCCTGCATAACTTCAATTTTTTTTCACACTTTACCTACGTAACCGTAATTTTAGTATTTTCAATATCCGATCCATATTCAAGTTTTCCCATTGTCTCCAAATAACCAAAGAGGGGAAATGCTATTTCAATAGAGAGCCAATAGAGGAGCACCCTTTGCATTTGGCAGGAGAGTTCAAATTTCACCCTTAATCTCTTCCAGCTTGGAGAGAACCTGGGTGTGAAAGTTTTAAAAACAGCAGCCTCTAGGGCGCCTGGATGGCTCAGTCGGTTAAGCGGCTGCCTTTGGCTCAGGTCATAATCCCGGGGTCCTGGGATTGAGTTCCGCATGGGGCTCCTTGCTCAGCAGAGAGCCTGCTTCTCCGCTGCCTGCCATTCCCCCTGCTGGTGCTTGCTCTCTGTCTCTCGCTCTCGCTCTCTCTGTGTCAAATAAATAAATAAAACATCTTAAAAACATAAACCAAAACAAAACAAAAACCAGCAGCCTCTAGCTTTCTAAAACACGGAAATGCCAAAAGAGCAACATGAAAAGTGGCCGCGGAGGTCTACGGGAAATGTAGTCCTGTGTTCTTAGTTCGCCGCGTGGCACTCTGGGAAGAGAATTCGGGGCTCCTTTTGCGCAAGGGCAGCCGTAGCTCCGCCTCCTCATTCGTCTTCTCTGGACTGCAGGAGAGCTGTTTGAGAGCCCTCGGCTCTACTCTACTCGAAAGTAAAGGATGCGCACCTGGGGTGAGAGTGCAGGGGAGCTCTCTATGGGAGGGGCGCGCTTGTGTCTAGGGCCGGGAGCGGGAAGTTTTGGGGATACCCTGGTAGGCGCCCCGGCCAGCCCTCGACCGACAGAAGGCCGGTGGGGGTGTGTGGGGAGGTAGGGGGAGAACCCTGGCCCTCCCGCGCCGGGCGCGCAGGTGGGGCTGAGCCTGGTCTTGAGTAGGGGCTCGGTGCGGTCCTGGGTGTGTAGGGACAGTGTGGTTGGACACGCCTGCAGCCCGACTTAGTGGCGGCGGGAGGCAAGGTGCGTTTAAAACGCTGATGGTGACTGTGAGTGCGGTGAGAACCTGAGCTCGGGAGCCAGAAAAGGCCCGGGTAAATTCCAGCAGAGGCGATAGAAGGAACCTGGGTAAGAGACGGGTTTCTCATCTCAAAATTATATTAATATGACTGTTCCATGGGGTTGTTTTGAAACTTAGATCTAAGTCATCACTTGTAAAGTATTTAGACAAGTGTCGGGTATTATGCCCTGCGTAAATGACAGCTGCTCTTATAGTTAGAAGACACTGTTGTTTTCATTGGATGGTTTAACATAACCTCACAACCACTTAAAACAAATAAAAAACAAACAAAAATTAAAAAACAACCCAGGTTCAGCTTGGTGGAATGATGTGCCCAGGTCTCAAGCTAGCAGTGAGGGAGTTCGGATTCAAGGGCAAGTGTGCTTTACTTCCAATCTCAGGCATTGTCTAAATATCACCCCTGCCTGAAACCAGCATTGCAGCGTTCACAGCACTTAGCAAAGTGGCCTGTCCCCAGATCCCCAAGGATATAAGGGAAGGTGAATGTTGATGGAATCCGACCATATATCAAATTTACTCTGGTATTTTTAGTGTGTCTTCAGGTCCCTTGGGTCAGACAGAGGTTCCTGGCCCCTTCTGTGTTGTCAGGCTGTCTTTTAAGTGTGATATTATAATAAATTCCAAGACTCTTAGTTTTGCCCCTAAAATGAGTTTTTAGGTCCATGTCCCAATTGCCTTGAAACAAAGTAAACCCCTGTGGGGTAGGAAGCAGGGGACCTCTGTGAATAGGAGTCTTACCTGGAAGAGAGCACCCCTCTGACCTTAGACCTCTCTCCAGAGCTTTAGTGAAGAGACAGAAGGGCCAGAAAGGAGCAGATCCTAGATTTGCAAGGTCAGAAGCAGTTCCTGATCCCCTTACCCAGAATAAGCTAGACTTAGTGATAAACCACACTGTGTGACAGGAGGGTTGGGGCCAGCCTTGAGAAGAGTGAAGTGAGCTGGGGTGGTCCAGGGGCAGGCTGCTCAGGAAAGGCCACTTCTTGGAGAGCTTGTGACAGCAAGGTTTGGGGGCAGGGGATAACCAGGCAGAGGGAGGAAATTCTGTCTCCACTGCCCTTAAATGGCCCTCACTCTATAGATGTTGCACTGCTGTCCCACCTGTCCATCCCCACATGTGACACTAGTGACATTATCCTGACCTCACAGGATTCCAGAATGCTGATAAGGGACGTGTTTTCCGAGCTCATCTACTTCTCTTTTGAAAGCTTCAGTGAACCAGAAAGGTTCAATGACTTGTTTGGGAAAACCCAGTTTGTGAGAGAGTTAGGAGGAAAAGAGTGGAGCTTACTCTCTTCCAGGTAAGTTACCAAAAGCATCTTATCAAAGGGGCCTTTTGAAAAATACATCACCACCGCTAAAACAATTAAAAATTCCTGTCTTGAAGCATCCCATCTCTTTTAGTAGGCTTGCCATGGATTTCTATACCAGGGGGTAAATAATATTACTGAGAAAAATATGTAAATGATGATTGCTGAGCGTTTGTCTGCTAAGGTAATTTTACTGAAAGAATAGTGTCTCATCCTTTGGCGTACTCTAATTCAACTAACGTGTTGCTTTGTGTTAGTCACAAGAACACATGCATTATTGTTAAATCAGTCAAGAAAATTTTATGTTCACTCAGTAAAAAACTGCAGATTTAAGCCCATGATCATTTCAGAGTCACACCAGACAGGTGGTGCTGCCTGTACATGCTCCTTCTCATTCCTTTTCAAGGTCCAGAGGGTCCCGTGCCTATGAGGAGGATGGATGATCTCCACTGGGGTGCTGAGATTTGGGGAGGTGAGTGTAGGAGCTGTAAGATAGGCCAGATCTCATGACCCCTGTCTTCTTTCTGTCCCCTCAGCTGAACCACAGTTCTCTACACTCTCCCAAGAGCCACAGAAAATGAACACACCTCAGGTGAGCTCTTCATTTATTCCCCGCTTAGTATTGTAATGGATTTATGAGGTTTAGAAGGATCCATGCATTAAATGGAAAAGAACAACTAGAAACATCAATCTTGAGCAAAAATATACAGTTTGACTATCAGCTGTGATGTTTTCTTTCAGCTTTTAGTAGGTAACTTTTCTTAGAGTAGGGTTAGGTTCCCTCCATGTACCAGGTTGCTAAGATTTCATGTTAGTCATGAATGTGCATTGAATTATTGATTGTCTCTTGTGTATGGATTGGAATAAAACTAGAGCTTATTTCCTTTCATCTGAATACTGTAAACAGTGTAACATATTTTCTAATATTAACTTGAATTCCTGTATACACCCTAGTTGCTAATAAGTGTGGTAAGTTGCTTCTTACATATTTTCCTCAGGCCTTTTGCTAATACTATATTCAGGGCTTATATTTCTGTATCCACAAGTTGGATTAGACTATACTTTCTTGTTTCTCTGTCCAAGTATGGTATCATGGTCATAGTTTTATGAAAGTAAATGGAGAACTTTTCTGCTCCTTTTCTAGCAAAAGATGAGAAAATTGTATTACATGAGGATTTTTGTGAAATTTACATATAGATTTAGACCTTTAGAAGACTTTAGCGTGAAGACTCTGGTTGTTAACTTATTAGTCATAAGCCTATATTGGATTTGTATTTTTTTCTTTTATTTTCAGATTTATTTATTTGACAGAGAGAGAGAAAAAGCATGGGGGGAGGGGCAAATGGAGAGGGAGAGAGAGAATCTCAAGCAGAGTACCTGCTGAGCACAGAGCTCGTTGCAGAGCTTGATCACATGACACTGAGATCATAACCTGAGCCGAAATCAAGACTCAGATTCTTAACTGACTGAGCCACCCAGGCACCCCTATATTTTTCTTAATATAACTTTTGATATTACATTTTCATAGAAAATTGTTCGTTTTATTTACATTTTTAAATGTATTTTCATGAATTTGTTAATAGCATTGTCTTAGGATTTCAAAGTCTTTATCTGTTATAACAGTAATTCCTTTTTTGATCAGCTTTTAAATTTTATTTTAGCATAAAGGCTGCTAATCAGAAAAGGACAAAATATGTTCTAGTTGGCCCAATCTGAAACCTAGAATTTCAGGGTCTGAGGGTCTTAATATTCTGTGCAGGCAGTGGACTCTAAATATTGGGAATTGAGGGACATATACTTGTCATATTTGTGCTCTCTACCTTTCCCTACCCACCTGTCAGCACCATTTGTTGACAAAAATATACTTTGTCCATTAATTGCGTTGGCATGTTCGTGGGAAACCAATTAGTAATGCATGTAGGGTCTGTTTCTGGACTCTGTTCACTTCTGATGACTGGTGTTAATCCGTTTGCTAATACCAGACCTATCTTGATGAGTGTCTCTTTACAGTAACTCTTGAAATCAGATAATGTGAGTCTTCCAACTTTGTTCTTTTTTTAAATTGTTTTGGATATTCTAGGTCCTTTGCTTCTTTATAGAAAGTTTTGAAAATCTTCCTCTCTGTCTCAAAAGAGCCTGCTGAGATTTTGATTTTGATTGCACTGAATCCACAGAATCTATAGTGTAGAGATCAACTTGGGAAGAATTAACATCTTGATCATAATGAGTCTTCCAATTAATGAACACAGTATCTCTTTCCATTCACTTAGGTGATATGGAGGGTTTTGAGGATTTGGGGTTTGACACAAAAGGATAGTTTTGACTACAGTTTTCAAGAATAACACTGTCTACTGTCTGAAGATAGACCCTAGACTAGAAGCAGGAACAATGTAGGAGTCTGTTTCTATAATCCTAGCAAGAAATTATGATCATAATGGTGTTAGTTGCTTTGAAGTGGTCAAACTCTGGATGTAATTTAAGGTAGAGCCAACAATCTGGGAGTGTGTGTTTCTTTTCTACAATCTTGCAAATAGAGCATGCTGTCAAATTTTGAATTTTTACCAATGTGATTAAAATAATCTCAGTTTAGTTTTATAAGCTTTTCTCATGAGTGAGGTGTGGAACATTCTTTTTTGTTTGTAATTAATCTAGATTTCTTTTTTTGTTGAACTGTTCATCCCTTACTTGTTTTCCTATTGATGTACTGATTTTAATTACTGTATCCACTATAACATTCTAGCCCTTTCTCTGTGATATACATTGCACAATTTCCCTAAAGGTTTTTGTAATTTTGCCTTGCTCGTGATTTTTTTTTTTTTTTGTCATAAAGGCATTTGATTTTTTTTAAAGATTTTCTTTATTTATTTGAGAGAGAGAGACAGCATGTGTGAGAGAGTGAGAGAGCAAGTGTGCACGAGCAGCAGGGAGGGGCAGAGGGAGAGGGAAAAGCAGGCTCCCCACTGAGCAGGGAGCCCAGTGCGGGCTCGATCCCAAGATCCTGGGATCATGACCTGAGCCGAAGACAGACACTTAACCGACTGAGCCACCCAGGCACCCCAAAGCATTTGATTTTTATGTCAAATCTAGGAGTTTTTTCATTAATGTTCCTGGATTTTCAGTCGTAATTGGGCATTTCCCACTCCAATATAAAATAATTGTTCTGTGTAGTCTTCTGAAATTTGATTTTATTTTTTACAGTTAGATTTTGAATACATTTTAATTTTTATCCTGCTCTGTGGTACAAGAAACAGTCTTTTCCCAGGTGGCCATCTAGTTACCCTGTGACATTTTTGGGTCCAGACTTTTCTCACGCATTTGAATGATGTCACTTGTATTCAAATAGGAAATTTACTGTGTTACTCATTCTTCCTATTACACACGTGGTTCTAGGTCCTGTTCAGTTTAAGGTTGGATGTCTTTTTAGACTTTCATCACTTCCCTGCTCCTTCTGCCCACGTCTATGTTTGTATTAAAGTGTGGCCAACATTCTCATGTTTTGCTTATCTAATACTGTCTTACCCTCTATCTTCCAGAATTTGTTCAAATTTTGGGGCCTTCTGCTGGGACGTTTCTCTGTATTCCTCTTTTGTCATATTTTATAGTAGGTCTCGTATTTTACCTGAGTGTGTTTTTAAAGGCAGGGAGGTAAATGTGTATGCTCGATCTATTCCCTTGAACTAGAGGAATCATGCCTTTAATTCTTCTTCCTTTTAATTTCCAGTACTCTAATCTTTCCAATTTTTCTTTCTGCCATTTCAGAATTCTTTCTCAGTCTTCATGGCCTTTCTTTTTCTACCTGCCTGAAATTTTGCTATTCCCTTGAATTCTCTACTTGGTCCTTTTCTCTCCTGTTTCTCTGTCCTTTTTGAGCCATCCCTTTTTTTCTGATGACATCAGTTAGCCATCTTAATGACTGATATCTCCTAATTCCTTATTTTCATTTTAGACCTCTGTCTGTTCCAAAGTCATGCAACCAACAATGAAATAAATAATTCCATCTATATTTTCTACAGGTGTTTTGAGTGCAAACGAAGAACATCCGCCTCACAATGACCCAACCTCTGACTTGTACTTAATTCTTCTAATCTCTGCATATGGCATCCGTATTTACCCAGTTGCTTATGCAGCATCTCTGTATATAGGTGCACAGGAAAATAATGAGAAGATTTTGTTTTCTATAAGAATTAATTTCCCATTCTTTAACTTTGCTTTAGTATAAGCCATCTCTTAAATTGGGTATTTTGTTTTGCTGCTTAAGATATTGTACAGAGCAATGGTTCCTAACTGGAGATGATTTTGCTCCCCAGGAGACATTTGGCAATGTTTGGAGATATTTTTGATGGTCACAACTGGGATGTTGCTGGCATCTAATCAGTAGAAGAGAGAGATATTGATATATATTCTAAAATACACAGGACAGGGGCGCCTGGGTGGCTCAGTCGTTAAGCGTCTGCCTTCGGCTCAGGTCATGATCTCAGGGTCCTGGGATCGAGCCCCGCATCGGGCTCCCTGCTCAGCGGGGAGCCTGCTTCTCCCTCTGCAGCTCCCCCCGTTTGTGTTCCCTCTCTCGCTGTGTCTCTCTCTGTCAAATAAATAAATAAATAAATAATAAATAAATAAA
The DNA here is from genome assembly GCF_004348235.1 of Phoca vitulina. Classification (NCBI taxonomy): domain Eukaryota; kingdom Metazoa; phylum Chordata; class Mammalia; order Carnivora; family Phocidae; genus Phoca; species Phoca vitulina. Next base: position 7,376,718 of record NW_022589773.1, on the reverse strand, counting down.
ATAAAATAAAATAAAATACACAGGACAGTCTTTCACAGAAATAGCATTATCTGTCCCACAGTGTTAGCAGTGCCAAGTTGAAGAAATCCTGTTCTAAAGCATTGCTCCTCAAGTATGAATCTGGTGGTGTGTAAATACTTCCCCAGTCTTACATGTGTCTCTTCGTTAGTTCTCTATTACCCCAGCAGAGATCTCCAGATTGATATGTGTATACTGTACCAAGTGCTCAGCATAATCTGTTGGTGTATGGGAAATGTATACAGGAATCCTGTTTATAATAACTTTACCTTAAAAAATAAGGCACTAAGTTTTCTCATTATATTGACAATATATGTGTATAAATTAAAAATAAATAAATAAATCAGAGCATGAGAATTTTTTTTTTTTTTTAAACTAACTGTGTGCATATCCCCAAAGTATAAGACAGAGTTAGGGCCATGATAGTCATCCTTTATAGCATTTTGTTTTAAACTCTAAGGTAAACATAGTAAAACTTAGTTTCCAAAAATTGTTTCCATGTCCCTGATTCTGGCCTCAGATTGATCAGAAATGTCCTGTTGCAGGCGTCAGTGTCATTCAAGGATGTGACTGTGGAGTTCACCCAGGAGGAGTGGCGGCAGATGGACTCTGCTCAGAGGACTCTGTACCGAGATGTGATGCTAGAGAACTACAGCCACCTCGTCTCAGTGGGTGAGCACACCTTACCACGTGACTCCCTTTTGACTGCATATTCTGGTTTTTCTTTTTTCTTTTTAAAATGTTAATCACTTTTGTTGGGGTGTGTTTAACAGAAAATAAAACTCAGGACTTTTCAGTATATAAGTCAATGAGTTGTGAAAAATTACGTAGTAGATTTTCATCATCAAACTTGTAATTTGGAATGTTTCCATCACCCCTAAAAGATTCTTGTACCCCTTTGCGGGTACCTCCATCCCTAACCCCCTCTTGTACCCCCTCTTGTACCTCCATCCCTAACTCTCTATCTCACTGATATGCTTTCTAATGCAAGCACTTTGCCTTTTCTCAAATTTTGTATAAATAGAACCATAAAGTATATACTCTCTTTTGTCTGGCTTCTTTCACTTAGCATAAATGCTTTTGAGACTCATGGATGTGTGTGTGTGTCATCCTTTCAGTTGATAGATCCATGGGCTTTCTTCCAGTTCGGGGCTATTATGAATAAAACTGCTATGAACGTTTATACAAGTCTTTGTATCAACATGTTTTCATTTCCCTTGTGTAAATACCTAGGAGTGGTAAGTTTATATGTAACTTGATAAGAAACTGCCAAATGTTTCTAAGTTGGCTCTACTGTTTTTCATGCCTGTGAGCAATGTCTGAGGGTTCTCATTGCTCTCTGGTTACCAGCATTTGGTTTGATAAGTCTTATTATTTTTAACCATTCTAGTTAGGATCTAGTTATATCTTATGGTGTTTTAATTTGTATTTCCCTGATGATTAACAATTTGGAACCTCTTTTCATGGGCTTTTTTTTACCAGTAATAATCTCCTTTAATGGAGTGATCACATTTTCAGCTCCATTTTTTTAGTTTAGTTTTTTGGGGTTTTCCATCTTCTCAGAAGTTCAGACCTTTGTCTAATATATATTTTGCAAGCTTTTTTCCTCTATCTTTGTCTTGCCCTTTTAAGAAGAAAATGTTTTCCAATTATTGTTATTTTACATATACTTTGGAAGAAACTTTTTAATGATGGTAATTGGCACAGTTTTATTCTTCAAAAGTTTTCCCCAATGCTTATATCTTGCATAACTATAATATATCAATGCCAGTAAATAGACATTGGTACAGTGTGTATGAATAGCTCTACACCATTTTATCTCATGTGGAGATTTGTGTAATCACCACAACAATTAAGATATAAAACTGTCTTATTGCCCCAAAGATTTCTTTCATGCTACCTCTTTATAATCATACCCATCCCCTCTCCCACACTATCCCTAATCTCTACCAACTACTAATCCACTCTTCATCTACCTAGTATTCCACAGTGTGAATATAACATTTATTTGGCCATTCACCTGTTGAAAGACATTTTGGTTGTTTCTTATTAGGGGCTATTATAAATAAAGCTGCTATGAACATTGATGTCAGAGTTTTTGTATGAACATAAATTATTATTCTCTGGGATAAATGCCTAGGAGTATGATTGGGGTTGTATGGTAAGTATACGTTTCACTCTTTAAGAAACTGCCAAACTATTTTTCAGAATGGCTGCACCATTTTCCATTTGCACCAGCAGTGTATGAGAAATCCAGTTACTCCCTATTTTTCCTAGTGTTTGGTATCGTAACTATTTTTTGTAATAGTGGTTGTAATGGGTATATAGTGGTGGCTCATCATGGTCTTAATTTGCATTTCCTTAATAGCTAGTGATGTTAAATATTTCTAATGCTCCCGTGTGCCATGTATGTATCCTTAGGAAAGTGTCTGTTTATGGCTTCTGTGCATTTTTTCCATCTTTACTGATATATAATGACAAATTAAAATTATATATTTTAGCTGTACAACTTGATATTTTGATATATGTGCACATTGTGAGTCAATTGCCACAATCAAGCTAATTAACATATGCATGACCTGACCTAGTTACCTTTGTTTTCTTTGTGGTGAGAACACTTAAAATTTGCCTCTTGGCAAATTTCTAGTAAACAATACAGTATTATTGACTATACTCAGATCTTCATAACTTACTCCTCTTGCATAACTGAACTTTTTTTTTAATTTTATTATGTTTTGTTAGTCACCATACAATACATCATTAGTTTTTGATGTAGTGATCCACGATCCATTCTTTTCATATAACACCCAGTGCTCCATGCAGTACGTGCCATCCTTAAAACCCATCACTGGGCTAACCAATCCCCCCTCCCCACTCCCCTCTAAAACCCTGTTTGTTTCTCAGAGTCCATAGTCTCTCATGGTTCATCTCTCCCTCCGATGTCCCCCCCCCTTCATTTTTCCCTTCCTTCTAATGTCCCCCATGCTATTCCTTATGTTCCACAAATAAGTGAAACCATATGATAATTGACTTTCTCTGCTTGACTTATTTCACTTAGCATAATCTCCTCCAGTCCCATCCATGTTGATGTAAAAGATGGGTATTCATCCTTTCTGATGGCTGAGTAATATTCCATTGTAGATATGGACCACATCTTCTTTATCCATTCATCTGTTGAAGGGCATCTCGGCTCTTTCCACAGTTTGGCTATTGCGGACATTGCTGCTATGAATATTGGGGTGCATATGGCCCTTCTTTTCAGTACATCTGTGTCTTTGGGGTAAATACCCAGGAGTACAATTGCTGGGTCATAGGGTAGCTCTATTTTTAAATTTTTGAGGCACCTCCACACTGTTTTCCAAAGTGGCTGTACCAACTTGCATTCCCACCAACAGTGTAGGAGGGTTCCCCTTTCTCCACAACCTCTCCAACATTTGTTGTTTCTTTCCCTGCCCATTTTTGCCATTCTAACTGGTGTAAGGTGGTATCTCAGTGTGGTTTTGATTTGAATTTCCCTGATGGCTAATGATGACGAACATCTTTTCATGTGTCTGTTAGCCATTTGTATGTCTTCTTCAGAGAAGTGTCTTTTCATATATTCTGCACATTTTTTAACTTGATTATTTCTTTTTTTGGGTGTTGAGTTTGAGAAGCTCTTTATAGATCTTGGATACCAGCCCTTTATCTGTAGTGTCATTTGCAAATCTCTTCTCCCATTCTGTGGGTTGCCTCTTTGTTTTGTTGACTGTTTCCTTTGCTGTGCAGAAGCTTTTTATCTTGATGAAGTCCCAAAAGTTCATTTTTGCTTTTGTTTCACTAGCTTTTGGAGATGTATCTTGAAAGAAGTTGCTGTGGCCGATGTCAAAGAGGTTACTGTCTATGTTCTCCTCTAGGATTTTGATGGATTCCTGTCTCACGTTGAGGTCTTTCATCCATTTTGAGTTTATCTTTGTGAATGGTGTTAGAGAATGGTCGAGTTTCATTCTTCTGCATGTGGCTGTCCAATTCCCCCAGCACCATTTATTGAAGAGACTTTTTTCCATTTTATATTTTTTCCAGCTTTGTCAAAGATTATTTGACCATAGAGTTGAGGGTCCATATCTGGGCTCTCTATTCTGTTCCAATGGTCTATATGTCTGTTTTTGTGCCAGTACCATGCTGTCTTGGTGATCACAGCTTTGTAATATAGCTTGAAATCGGGCAACATGATGCCTCCAGCTTTGTTTTTCTTTTTCAGCATTTCCTTAGCGATTCAGGGTCTTTTCTGGTTCCATATATTTTTAGGATTGTTTGTTCCAGCACTTTGAAAAATGTCATTGGAATTTTGATCGGGATGACATTGAAGGTATAGATTGCTTGCAGCATAGACATTTTAACAATGTTTACTCTTCCGATCCATGAGCATGGAATGTTTTTCCATCTTTTTGTGTGTTGTAGTTCCTAGAGTATAGATCCTTTACCTCTTTGGTTAGGTTTATTCCGAGGTATCTTATGGTTTTTTGTGCTATTGTAAATGGAATCGTTTCTCTAATTTCTCTTTCTACAGTTGCATTGTTAGTGTATAAGAAAGCAACTAATTTCTGTACATTGATTTTGTATCCTGCCACATTACTGAATTGCTGTATGAGGTCTAGTAATTTGGGGGTGGAGTGTTTTGTGTTTTCCACATAAAGTATCATGTCATCTGCGAAAAGAGAGAGTTGGACTTCTTCTTTGCCAATTTGAATACCTTTTATTTCTTTTTATTGTCTGATTGCGGTTGCTAGGACTTCTAGTACTATGTTGAACAATAGTGACGAGAGTGGGCATCCTTGACGTGTTCCTGATCTTAAGGGAAAGGCTCTCAGCTTTTCCCCATTGAGGATGATATTCGCTGTGGGTTTTTCATAGATGGATTTTATGAACTTGAGGAATGTTCCCTCTATCCCTATACTCTGAAGAGTTTTAATCAGGAAAGGATGCTGTAATTTGTCAAATGCTTTTTCTGCATCAATTGAGAGGACCATATGGTTCTTCTCTCTCCTCTTATTAATGTGTTCTGTTACATTGATTGATTTGCAAATGTTGAACCACACTTGCATCCCGGGGATAAATCCCACTTGGTCGTGGTGGATGATCCTTTTAATGTATTGTTGGATCCTATTAGCTAGGATTTTGTTGAGGATTTTGGAATCCATATTCATCAGGGATATCGGTCTGAAATTCTCCTTTTTGATGGGGTCTTTGCCTGGTTTGGGGATTAAGGTAATGCTGGCCTCACAGAATGAGTTTGGAAGTTTTCCTTCTCTTTCTATTTTTTGAAACAGCTTCAGTAGAATAGGTATTATTTCTTCTTTGAATGTTTTGGTAGAATTCCCCAGGGTATCCAAAAGGCCCTGGACTCTTGTTTTTTGGGAGGTTTTTGATCACTGCTTCAATCTCGTTCCTGGTTATTGGCCTATTCAGGTTGTCAATTTCTTCCTGTTTCAGTCTTGGCAGCTTATAGGTTTCCAGGAAGGCCTCCATTTCATCCAGATTGCTCAGTTTATTGGCATATAGTTGTTGATAATAATTTCTAATAATTGTTTCTATTTCCTTGGTGTTAGTCGTGATCTCTCCTCTTTCATTCATAATTTTATTAATTTGGGTCCTTTCTCTTTTCTTTTGGATAAGTCTGGCCAGTGGTTTATCGATCTTATTAATTCTTTCAAAGAACCAGCTTCTAGTTTCATTGATCTGATCTACTGTGTTTCTGGTTTCTAATTCATTGATTTCTGCTCTAATTTTAATTATTTCTCTTCTAATGCATGGCTTAGGCATTGTTTGTTGCTTTTTCTCTAGTTCTTTAAGGTGTAGAGTTAGTTGGTGAATTCTATGTTGCCATTAATTGATTTCTCCATTCTAGCTATTGTCTTCACAATTGCTAGCCTGAATTCCATCTCCCGACATCTTGGTTATATCTGCATCCATTTGTAAATCTGCAGCATAAGTCACAATCTCTGAGTCTTTTCTATTTGGGGGGTTCCTCCTCCTAGTCATTCTATTGACAGGTGGTTGAGGGAATGTATAGAGTCCAAATTATTGACCAGAACCCAAGCAAGATGCACCTGTTTTCTAGGACCTTAGGGTTGCTGACCTCTTGTTTTCCCAGCCTGTCTTCTGGGGGAGGGGCCTGCCACGCTGTTACTCAGGCAACCCTGTTTGGGCGGAGTTGCCCTGCCCCCCTGTGGCGGGGGATGGACTCAGTGGGAACCAGTTTTTTGGGGCTTTTGTTTTCTGGCGGCTTTCCCTGGCGGTTTTCCGGGTCTCTTCCGAGAGTCAGAGCAGAAGAGACCGTTTCCAACCCTCTGTCTCAGAGCAGAGAGATCACAGTCTGTTCTTCAGTGGGCTCTCCAGGCCACACTATCTCCATTTCTGTCTGTGCTGCTATAAACTGCAGCATCCTGGGTTGTGCACCCCTCGCAGCGCTCCCAGTCCTGCCTACAGGTTGGGGCACGTCTCTGCCCTTTGTGCTTCTAAAACCGCCAGCCATTCCCAGTTTGCACGCGTGACCCCACCGCTCTGGGTTTCCCTCCTGGGGGGCTGCCCTAAAGTCCTTTTCTTGCCGCTACCGGTCTGCGAGTCTGTGCCCCATCCCCAGTGCGTGAGGCTGTCGCTCACCGGCAGTGTAGGATTCCCATGGCCAGGCTCTCTCCTGCTGCCGTTTATCCTCCGATATCTGCTCGCAGAATCACGGCTCCATGCTTTGTACCTCTAAACCAACCGCCCGCCATATTCTGTTTTTAGAGATCCAGATCTTCTTACATCTCAGGCTGATATCGTGGGTGCTCAGAGTGGTCTGGTAGATATCCAGCTCAGTTCCGGGGACCAGTTGGAATAGGGTCCCCTACTCCTCTGCCATCTTTTCTCTCCCTAGGTATCTCACTCGCATAACTGAACTTTGTACCCCTTGACCAACATCTCCCCATTCCCCATCTTCCCGGCCCCTGGCAAACACCATTCTATTTTTTTTCTATGAGTTTGACTGTTTTAGATCCACTGAGATCAATATTTGTCTTTCTGTATCTGGTTTATTTCATTTAGCATAATGCCATCAAGGTTTATTCGTGTTGGGGCAGATGTCAGGATTTTCTTCCCCTTTTTTGGGTGAGTAATGTTCCTGTGTGTGTGTGTGTGTGTGTGTGTACACATCTTTAATCATTTATCCATCAACAGACAGTTAGATTGTGTCTTGGCTATTGTGAATAAAGCAGCAAAGAACATGGGAGTGCAGATATCTCTTTGAGATCCTGGTTTTCATTTTCTTTGGACATACACCCAGAAATGGAATTGCTGAATTATAGGGTAGTTCGATTTTTGTTTTACGATTTTATTTTTAAGTAATCTCTACACCCAACGTGGGACTTGAATTTACAGCCCCAAAATCAAGAGTCACATGCTCTCTGACTGAGCCAGCCAGGCGCCCCAGGGTAGTTCTATTTTTAGCTTTTTTGAGGAAGTACCATACTGTCTTCCATAATGGCTGCCCCACTTTACATCCCCACCAATAGTGCCCAAGGGTTATGTTTTCTCCACATCCAACATGTGTTATCTTTTGTCTTTTTGATAATCACCATTTTCCAACAGGTGTGAGGTGATACCTCATTGGTTTTGATTTGCATTTCCCTAATGTTTAGTGATGTGGAACACACTTTCATATACTTGTTTATTTGTATGGCTTCTTTTGAGATATGTCAGGTCCTTTGCCCATTATTTTAATCTGATTATTTGCTTTTTTGCTATTGAGCTGTGTGACTTCTTTATATATTTTGGGTATTTACTCCTTATTATAATTTTTGAATATTTTCTCCCATAGGTTGCCTTTGCACTCTTTTAAAAGTTTCCTTTGCTCTCTAGAGGCTTTTTAGTTTGATGTAGTCTCAGTTGTCTAATTTTGCTTTTGTTGCTTGTGCTTTTGGTATCATATCCAATAGACAATTACCAACACTGATGTTAAGGAGCTTTCTGTCTATGTTTCCTTCTAGGAGTTTTATGATTTTCAGATCTTACGTTTAAGTCTTTAATCCATTTTGAGTTTATTTTTGTGTGTAGTTTGAGATAACAGTCCAATTTCATTCTTCTGTATGTGGATATGCAGTATTCCCAATACTATTTATTGAAGAAACTGTTCTATTTCCATTGTGTATTCTTGGCACCATTGTTTAAGTCCAGTTAACTATAGATGTATGGATATATTTCTGGGCCTCTGTACTAATCCGTTGGTCTATATGACTGTTTTTATGCCAATACCATACTGTTTTCATTACTATAGCTTTTTGTAATATATTTTGAAGTCCAGAAGTGTGATGCCTCTAGCATTGTTCTTTCTCAAGATTGCTTTGGCTATCCAGGGTCTTTTGTGGTTACATATGAATTTTAGGATTTTTTTTTTCTACTTCTGTAAATAATACCATTGGGATTTGGATAGGAATTGCATTGAATCTGTAGATCACTTTGGGTAGTGTGGACATTTTAAACTATTAATTCCTCAATCCATGAACATGGAATGTCTTTCCATTCATCTGTATCTTCTTTAATTTTTTGTCAATGTTTTATAATATTTAGTATACAAGTCTTTCAGCTCCATGGTTAAGTTTATTATTCCTAAGTGGTTTTAAATTTTCTTTTCAGATAATTCATTGTTAGTATATAGAAACCATGTTGATTTTGTATCCTCCAACTTTACTAAATTTATTAGTTTTAACAGATTTTTTTATTGTCTAGGGTTTTCTACATAGAGAATCGTGTGATCTGCAAAGAGATAATTTTACTTCTTCCCTTCAGGTTTAGGTGCATTTTATTTCTTTTTCTTGTCTAATTGCACTTGGTAGGATTTCCAATAATGTGTTGAAGAGAATTGGTGAGAATGGGTATCATTGCCTTGTCTGAATCTTAGAGGCTTCAGTATTCCCCCATTGATGATGATGTTTACTGTGGGCTTCTCATATATGCCTTTATTGTATTGAGGAAGTGTACTTCTAGATCTATTTTGTTGAGAATTTTAATTATGCCTGAATGTTGAGCTTTGTGAAATGATTTTTCTCTTTCTTTTGATATGACCACGTGTTTTTATTTCTTTCATTTCTTTATGTGGTGTATCACAGATTGATTTGCATATAAACAACCTTGCATCCAGGGATAAATCCTACTTATTCATGATATAATGATCCTTTTAAATCTGCTGCTAAATTCAGTTTGCTAGTCTTTTGAGAATTTTTTAATCTATGTTCATCAGGGATATTAGCTTATAGTTTTCTTTTCTTGTGATGTCGTCCTCTGATTTTAGAATCAAGGCAATGGTGACCTCATAAAATGAGTTTGGAAATGTTCTTTGTTCCATTATTTGAAAGACTTGAAGAAAGATTGATATTTAAATGTGTGGTAGAATTCTGCAGCTTAGCCTTCTGGACCCTGGGCTTTTCTTTGTCAGATTTTTGAGTAATGATTCAATCTCCTTATTTGTCATAGGTCTGTTTAGGCTTTTTCTTTCATCTTGATTCAGGTGTAATAGGCTGTATATTTCTAGGAATTCATCCGTTTCTTCTACATTAATCAGTTTGTTTACATAGTTCATATTAGTCCTTCATGATCCTTATTATTTCTTTTTTTGGATCCTTTTTATTTCTAAGGAATGTGTTATAATATCTCCTCTTTTCATTTTTTATTTTACTTGAGTTGTTTCTTTTTTAGTCTAGCCCAAGGGTTTGTTCGCTTTATTTTTTCAAAATACCAAATGTTAGTTTTGCTCTTTTTCTATTATCTTCTCCATGACATTTATTTCTGCTCTAGCCTTAATTTTTTTTTATTGTAAAAATATTATTTTATTTCATTTTACTTTATCTTAGTTTATTTTAGTTTAGTTCCAGGGGTAGAATTTAGTGATTCATCAGTTCATATGACAACCAGTGCTCATTATATCAAGTGCCCTCCTTAATGCCCATTACCCAATTACCCCCACACCCTCCCCCCTCTAGCAACCCTCAGTTTGTTCCCTAGAGTTAAGAGTCTCTTATGGTTTGTCTCCCTCTGTGTTTTTGTCTTATTTTATTTTTCCTGTCCTTCCCTTAATGTTCATCTGTTTTGTTTCTTAAATTCCACATGTGAGTGAAATCATATAGTATTTGTCTTTCTCTAACTGACTTATTTCACTTAGCAAAATACACTCTGGTGCCATCCATATCATGACAAATGGCAAGATTTCTTTCTTTTTGATGGCTAAGTAATATTCCATTGTATATATATGCCACATCTTCTTTATCCATTCATCAGTTGGTGGATATCTGGGCTCTTTCATATTTTGTGGACATTGCTGCTATAAACATTAGGGTGCATGTGCCCCTTCGAATCACTATTTTTGTATCTTTATGATAAATACCTAGTAGTGCAATTGCCGGGTCATAGGATAGCTCTGTTTTTAACTGAGGAACCTTCATACTGTTTTCCAGATTGGCTGCACCAGTTTGCATTTCCACCAACAGTGGAAGAGGGTTCCCCTTTCTCTGCATCCTCACCAACATCTGTTGTTTCCTGAGTTGTTATTTTTAGCCATTCTGACCAGTGTGAGGAGGTATCACATTGTGGTTTTGGTTTGTATTACCCTGATGCCAAGTGATGTTGAGCATTTTTTCATGTGTCTGTTACCATTTATATGTCTTCCTTGGGGAAATGTCTGTTCATATCCTCTGCCCAATTCTTGACGGGATATTTTGGTTTTTGGGTGTTGAGTTTGATAAGTTCTTTGTAGGTTTTGGATACTAGCCCTTTATTTCATAAGACCTTTGCAGATATCTTCTCCCATTCCGTAGGTTGCCTTTTAGTTTTGTCGACTGTTTTCTTTGCTGTGCAGAAGCTTTTTATCTTGATGAAATCCCAATAGTTCATTTTTGCTTTTGTTTCCCTTCTTCTGGAAATGTGTCTAGCAAGCAGTGTCTGGTGCTGAGGTCAAAGAGGTTGCTGCCTGTGTTCCCCTTTAGGATTTTGATAGATTCCTATCTCACATTTGGGTCTTTCATTCATTTTGAATTTATTTTTGTATATGGTGTAAGAAAGTGGTCCAGTTTCATTCTTCTGCATGTTGCTGTCCAGTTTTCCCAACACCATTTGTTGAAGAGACTGTCTTTTTTTCCATTGGATATTCTTTCCTGCTTTGTAAAAGATTAGTTGACCATGGAGTTGAGGGCCCATTTCTGGGTTCTCTCTTCTGTTCCATTGATCTATGTGTCTGTTTTTCTGTCAGTACCATACTGTCTTGATGATCACAGATTTATAATACAGCTTGAAGTTTGGAATTGTGATGCCTCCTGTTTTGTTCTACTTTATCAACATTGCTTAGGCTATCGGAGGTCTTTTGTGGTTCCATATAAATTTCAGAATTGTTTGTTCTAGCTCTATGAAAAATGCTGGTGTTCTTTTGATAGGGATTGCATTGACTGTGTAGATTACTTTGGGTAGCATAGACATCTTAACATTTGGTCTTCCAGTCCATGAGCATGGAATGTTTTTCCATTTCTTTGTGTCTTCCTCAATTTCTGTCATAAGTATTCTGTCGTTTTCAGAGTACGGATCTTTTATCTCTCTGGTTAGGTTTATTCCTGGGTATCTTATGGTTTTTGATGCAATTGTAAATGGGATCAATTCCTTGATTTCTCTTTCTACTGCTTCATTATTGATGTGTAGAAATACAACAGACTTATGTACATTGATTTTATATCCTGCAACTTTGTTGAATTCCTCTCAGTTCTAGCAGTTTTTTGGTGGAGTCTTTTGGCTTTACTACATAGTGTCATGTCATCTGTGAAGAGTGAAAATTTGACTTCTTTGTCGATTTGGATGCCTTTATTTCTTTTTGCTGTCTGATTGCTGAGGCTAGGACTTCCAGTACTATGTTGAACAACAGTGGCAATGGTGGACATCCCTTTCATGTTCCTGACCTTAGGAGAAAAGCTCTTAGTTTTTTCCCTCTTGTGTATAATGGCCTTTATGATGTTGACATATGTTCCTTCTGTCCCTACTTTGTTGAGAGTTTTTATCAAGAAAGGATGCAATATTTTGTCAAATGCCGTTTTCTGCATCTATTGAGAAGATCATATGGTTCTTATCCTTTCTTTTATTAATGTGGTGTATCACATTGATTGATTTGCGGATGTTGAGCCACACTTGTAGCCCAGGAATAAATCCCACTTGGTCATGGTGAATAATCCTTTTAATGTACTGTTAGATCTGATTAGCTAGTATCTTGTGGAGAATTTTTGCATTCACCAGGGATATCAGTCTGTAATTCTTGTTTTTAGTGGGTCTTTGTCTGGTTTTGGGATCAATGTAATGCTGTCCTCATAGAGGTTGTTTGGACCTTTTCCTTCCATTGCTATTTTTTGGAACAGTTTCAGAAGAATAGGTATTAATTCTTCTTTAAATGTTGGCAGAATTTCCCTGGGTAGCCATTCAGCTCTGGACATTTGTTTGTTGAGATTTTTGATTACTGCTTCAGTTTCCTTCATGGTTATGTGTCTGTTCAGATTTTCTATTTCTTCCTGTTTCAGTTTTGATAGTTTATATGTTTCTAGGAATGTATCCATTTCTTCCAGATTACCTAATTTGTTGGCATATAATTGCTCATAATGTTCTCTTACAATATTTCATTGCTGTTGGTTGTGATCTCTCCTCTTTCATTCATGATTTTATCTATTTGGGTCTCTTTTCTTTTTGGTAAGTCTGGCTAGGGGTTTATCAATTTTTGTTAGTTCTTTCAAAGAACCAGCTCCTTGTTTCATTGATCTGTTCTACTGTTTTTTTCTTATTTCTGTATCATTGATTTCTGCTCTAATCTTTATTATTTCCCTTCTCCTGCTGGATTTAGGCTTTATTTGCTCTTATTTTTCCAGCACCTTTAGGTGTAAGGTTAGATCATGTATTTGCGACTTTTCTTGCTTCTTGAGGAAGGCCTGTATTGCTATATACTTCCCTCTTTGGACCACCTTTGCTGCATCCCAATGGGTTTGGAGTGTGTATTTTCATTTTCATTTCCTTCCATGTATTTTTTAAATTCTCCTTTAATTTCCTGGTTGACCCATTCATTCTTTAGTAGAATGTTCCTTAATCTCTGTGTATTTGTGGTCCTTCCAAGTTTTTTCTTGTGGTTGACCTTAAGTTTTATAGCACTGTGGTCCAAAAATGTGCATGGTATGCTCTCAATCTTTTTGTACCACTTGAATCCTGATTTGTGACCCAGTATGTGATCTATTCTGGAGAATGTTCCATGTTCACTGGAAAAGAATGTGTATTCTGTTGCTTTAGGATGAAATGCTCTGAATATATCTGATAAGTCCATCTGGTCCAGTGTGTCATTCAAAGCCGCTGTTTCCTTGTTGATCTTCTGCTTAGATGATCTGTCCCTGGCTATGAGTGGGGTGTTAAGGTCCTCTAGTATTATTGCATTATTCTCAATGAGTTTCTTTAAGTTTGTTATTAATTGATCTATATGTTTGGCTGTTCCCATGTTAGGGGCATAAATATTTACAATTGTTAGATATTCTTGTTTGATAGACCCCTTTATTATGATATAGTGTCCTCCTTCATCTCTTATTACAGTCTTTGGTTTAAAATCTAGTTTGTCTGATATAAAGATGGCTACTCCAGCATTGTTTCCGTGTCCATTAGCATGATAAATGATTCTCCACCCCCTCACTTTCAATGTGCAGGTGTCTTTGGGTCCAAAATGAGTCTCTTGTAGACAGCATATCGATGGGTCTTTTTTTTTTTTTTTTTTCCTCCATTCTGGTACCCTTTGTCTTTTGATTGGCGTTTTCGGCCCATTTACATTCAGAGAAATTATTGAAAGAGATGAATTTAGTGCCATTGTACTACCTGTAAAGTCGCTATTCCTGTAGACTGTTTCTGTTCCTTTCTAGTCTTTGTTGCTTTTGGTCTCTTTTTCTGCTCAAAGTGTCCCCTTTAATATTTCTTGCAGGGCTGGTTTAGTGTTGATGAACTCCTTTAGTTTTTGTTTGTCCTGGAAACTTTATCTCTCCTTCTATTCTGAATGACAGCCTTACTCGATATATTCTTGGCTGCATATTGTTCCCATTTAGCATGTTGGATATATCATGCCACTACTTTCTGGCCTGCCAGGTCTCTGTGGATTGGTCCGCTGCCAGCCTTTGTGTCTACCCTTGTAGGTTAAGGACTTTTTGTCCTGAGTGTCTTTCAGGAGTCTCTCTTTATCTTTGTATTTTGCAAATTTCACTATGATATGTCGTGGTGTTGACCTGTTTTTGTTGATTTGGGGGGGGGTTCCCTGTGCCTCTTGGATTTGAATGCCTGTTTCCATCCCTAGATTAGGGAACTTGTCAGCTATAATTTGTTCAAATAAACCGTCTGACCCTTTTTCCCCACTTTCTTCCTCTGGGACTCCTATGATACAGATATTATTTCGCTTTATGGAATCTCTTAATTCTGTGTCTTCCTTCATGATCTAATAGTTTTCTTTCCCTCTTCTTTTCAGCTTCATTATTTCCATAATTTTATCTTCTTTATCACCTATTTCCTCCTCTGATACGTCAGTCCTTGTAGTGATTTTATCCAGTCTGTTTTGCATCTCAGTTATAGCATCTTTTATTTCTGCTTGGCTAGTTTTTAGGTCTTTTATCTCTGCAGTAAGGGTTTCTCTGGTGTCTTCTATGCTTTTTTCAAGTCCAGCTAGTAGTCTTATGACTGTTGATCTAAATACTTGTTCAGATATATTGCTTATATCTGCTTTGAGCAAGTCCCTGGCTGTGATGTCTTCCTGACCTTTCTTTTGGGGAGAATTCCTCCATCTTGTCATTTTGGCTAAGTTTTATCTTGTACATGTTATGAAAGCTTGTTATGTTTCCTGCATCTCAGAGTAATGCTATATTAAGAAGAGATCATACACTGTCTAGGGCCTGGCACTTCGGGAAGTGTTTCTGGTGTATGCTGTGTGCACTCTGCTGTTGTATTTTGGCTGTTCTTTCTCACTGGCCCATCCCCTGCAGAGTTTCTTCTGCTTGCAGTGGGGAGTGTTTGGACCTTTATCTAGATGTGCTTTGATTTGTTTGTTGAAAAAAACCCAAAAAAAAAAAGAAAGAAGGAAAAGAGAGAGTAAAAAAAAAATCCTGGTTCTAAAAAAGAGAAAAGTAAATGGAACAATAACACCAACCAAAAAACCCAGGCAGACAGTGAGAAAAACTATAAGCCTTATTCCAAAAAGAGAGGGGGAAGAAAATGAAAAGAAAAAAGGAACCTGCTCCAAAAAAAAAGAAGAAAGAAAGAAATCTTAGGTTACTAATTTAAGATCTTTCTTCTTTTCTATTACATGCACTTAATGCTATAAAGTGTTCTCTGTGTACTGCTTAACTGCATTACATAAATTTATTTTCATTTAAAAATATTTTCAGAATTTCTCTTGTGACTTATTTGATGCATTATTTAGAAGTATGTTGATTAATTTCCAAATATTTGGGAATACTCTGGCTATCTTTCTGTACTTGATTTCTTATCTACTTCTGCTGTAATGTGAGTACATATTTTTTTAAATGTCTACACATTTAAATTTGTTAAAATATGGTTTTTGACCTGGAATGTGTTCTATTTTGGTGAATGTTTCATGTATACTTCAGGCAAATGTGTATATTTCTGTTGTTGGAATAGCTTTAATATATGTGAATAGATCCAAGTTGGTTGCTAGTGATGTTCAAGCCATCTATATCCTTAGTAACTATCTGCCTTCCTGATCTATCAATGCTGAGAGAGTAGAGTTTAAGGCTCCAAATCTAACAGTGAGTTTTGTCTATTTCTTTTCTCGGTTTTATCAGTTTTTTGCCTCATACATTTTCAAGCTCTGTTTTTAGGTGAATAAATACTTAGAATTGTTATGTCCTCTTAGAGAGTAGACCCCTTTATCAGTAGGTAATGTCCTGGTAATGTGTGTGATGTTGGGTAATCTTCCATGTTTTGAAGTGTACTTTCTCTGAAGTTAATACAGTTCAATTTTTTTTCTTTGGTAAGTATTAGCATGGTATATTTTTCTACATCTCTTACTTTTTAACCTTTCTGAGTCTTTGCATATAAAGTGTGTTTCTTATAGTCAGCATAGAGTTTCCTCCTACCTTTTTTTTTATCGTATCTGACAATCTCTTTTATTTGGTGTTTTTACACCAAATAGTTTGGTGACTAATTGATGTAGTTAGATTAAATTTTTGTAACTTTCTATTCATTGAATTTGTCCTTTGGTTTCCCCACCAATTCCTTTTTTCTTTTTGCCTTCTTTGCTTCCAAGAACATTTTATATGAATTCATTTTATTCCTTCTCTTGATGTATTATTTATACTTCTAAAATCTTTTCAGTGGTTGCTTGCTATTGACATTATATATTTTTAAGTAATCTATGTCCGTTCTACAATTCCATAACCATACCACTTAACATATAGTGTACATATCTTATAACAGAGTATTCCTGTGGCCCTTGCCATCCCTTCTGCTAACGCTGTCATTACCTTATTCATGTGCTATAATAATCTCATGGGGTGCCTGGGTGGCTCAGTCAGTTGGGCGTCTGCCTTCAGCTCAGGTCATGATCTCAGGGTCCTCGGATCGAGCCCTGCATCGGGCTCCCTGCTCAGCGGGAAGCCTATTTCTTTCTCTCCCACTCCCCCTGCTTGTGTTCCCTCTCTCACTGTCTTTCTGTCAAATAAGTAAATAAAATCTTTAAAAAAAAATAATCTCATATATATATATAACCTCAAAGATTGTTATTGTTATCATTATTTTAATTTTATCCTGGACATTCTAGGCATTATGAGATTCTGGATCTTTTTAGCCTTCAGTTTTAGTACACTTCCTCTGACATCATGGCAGCTGAAGAGAGAAGAATACTGCTGGGTGAGGTTTGGAGTCCACGCTTTCCACTTAGCCTCTGTCGACACCATGAGTTAGGGATTGGGGCCAGTTGCTGCTCATCAGTGGTGAAGTCTTGACTCTCTACTAGTCCTCCTCTGACATCACCCTACTGGAAAGGTGGAGGGGTACTTTGTTACTGCAGAATGGTGGCAGAAGTCAATCTTTACTGATAGAGGCAGACATCAGTTTTTTTCATGGATACAGCTGAAGTAAAGCAGTTGTCTAAAATTTTCTCTCTAGGTTGCCCCTTTCCTTTTACTTGTCTAGAGAAAGCAGTCTTTACTGAGATTTTTTTTTTTCTGTGCACATTGGCTTGCACAGATTGGATTGTCTATGTTGGTTTTATCCAGTATTGAATTTAAATGTGTTAGGCAATATAAAACTCAGGAAACTGGTTGTTCTTTCTTGAGTTCTGAGATCATTAGCCAATCTCTTTCCTTTGTTCTACTGTCCAAAGTAGACAGTAGTACTGTCTTCGTATGTTTGCTTTATATATGATGTCTAGGATTTTAGATGGATTTAAGGGGAGGGACAGAGTGAAATATGTCTAACTAATCTTATCTGGAACCATCAGCCGCAGAAATTTTCACACTTAAGAATTGCTTTTAAATTTAGTGTGATTTTTTAAATACAGAAAATATTTATGTAGTTCAAAAACCCAAACTATATTAAAAGGTATATTCAAAGTCTCATTTCCATTCTTGTCCCCTCCATTCATTTCCCTCCTGTCCTACTTTTATTGCTTTCTGATTTTTCTTCGTGTTTCCTTTTTGCAAATATAAGTAATTGCATAATTTCTGTCTCTCTTCCTTTCTTACTCAAAAGAGAGCTTTCTGTACACACTATTCTGCTTCTCTCTTTTTAATATTATACTGATTACTCATTACCTGTGTGTAAGCTCTTATTTGTATTATGGATGCATGGTCTTCACTGTGGGTAGATGCAACCCAAGTTTATTAACTAGTCAGTGATGAACATTTGGGTTTTTATATTTTACTGTTATTACTGGCAATGCTGTAATGAATAATCTTGTGCATATATTATTTTGTACCTGTGCAAATATAGCTTTAAGATAAATTCCTAGAGATGAGATTGTTGAGTAAAACCTAATGCATCTGAAAATATTATAGTGCCCCAAATTTATATTTCTTAAAAATAGATGAGATTGTATTACTATTTTACTTAGAACACTCACTGGCTATTGATTGCTTAAAAACTTCAGAATATGGCTTCAAGAAAATATATTCTGATTCTCTGCCACATCTTGTACCATGTGCCCTCTTGCTTTTTTTGTTGCAGCCTTACTATCTGTTTTTAGGACCTGGTGCTCACTGTCTTCTTTTCTTACAAGGATCTTGGTACTTGTTCTTTTCTCTGTTTGGAATGCTCATATTTCCTTATTTCAGTTATTCCTACACTTTTCTTAAAGATTTCCTCAAGCCTCATTTTATCTTAACATTTCTTTTTCTTTGAGTTTGAAAACTTTTATAAAAATAGTAAATAATCCAGCGAACCCCTCCCCACCCAGCTTCAACAAATAGCACACATTTTTTTATGGAAAGGTTTTATTGAGCTCCCTGAAGTCAAGTACTACTGTTAGAAATATTACATTGTATGTTTTTGCTTCCTGATGCTTATCAAATTTGCAGAGCTACATTTGTTTCTGTAATTTAATTTAAATTTGCCCCAAGAATGCTGAGTTTCCTGAAAGTAGACATTCTGTATTTTGTTCATAATTACTTTTCTAGTACTTAGTCGAGTACTTGGCTGAGTGTTCATACTATCCTAGGAAAATCAAAGACTATGCTATTTAATAGTTGGAGAATTGCATAGGTGTCTACCAAATAGTGAGTATTAAGTAAATAGTTATGTTTTAATTATATTTCTTTAAGATCACATACTGTAATCTATCAAAGAAGGAGATACACTAGAAGATACAAATTAAGGATTTGTTTTAGTGACTTGATACATAATTTGTACAAGCTAAAGGAGTGCTGAGAGAAATTTGTAGCACTAAATGTTTACATTAGAAAAGAGAAAATGTCTCAAATCAGTAGTGTATATAATCTCACATTAAGAAAGTATAAAAGAGCACAATAAACCCAACTTCAGCAGAAGGAAAACTCAGTGGAAATCAATGAAATTGGAAACAGAAAAACAATAAAGAAAAACCAGTGATAGAAGAGGCTGGATGAAAAGAACAGTAAAACTGACAAACCTCTAGTAACAGTGAATGAGAGAAGAGAAGACAAATGATCAATATGACAAATAAAACAAGGATATAAAAAACACAGCACCCACAGACACCAAAATGATAATAAGAGAATATTGTAGAGAATTCTATACACCTAAATCTGACAAGTGAGATAAAATGGACTAATTGGTAGGAAAGCAAAAATACCACAATGAACCCAACAATGATAATTTAAATAGTCCTATAACCAATAAAGAAATTGATTTTGTAATTTAAACACACAGAAAAGAAATCTCCAGAACAGGATATTTTTGCTAGAGAATTCTACCAAACATTTAAAGAAAATTAAACACAATTTCCACACAATCTCTTCCAGAAAATAGAAAAGGAGAGAACAATTTCAAACTAATTTTATGAGGTCAGCATTATCCTGATGTGAATACTAAGACAAAGACAGTACAAAACTGCAGACCAATTTCTCTCATGAACAGGTATCTAAAACTACTTTTAAAATATTAGCAAAT
The DNA here is from genome assembly GCF_004348235.1 of Phoca vitulina. Lineage (NCBI taxonomy): Eukaryota > Metazoa > Chordata > Mammalia > Carnivora > Phocidae > Phoca > Phoca vitulina. The sequence continues at coordinate 7,357,050 of NW_022589773.1, read as the reverse complement.
GGACTTTAGCAGTAAATAAATAAAAAGGATTATGTGACATGACCAAGTAAGGTTTATTCCAAGTATGCAAGGCTGAGTCAGTGTTCAAAAATCAGTCAATGTTGTCTACCACATTAATGGGTAAAGAAGAACCACAGAATTACAGCAGTAGATACAAAAAATGTTTATGACAAAATTCAACATCCATTCATAAGAAGTACTCTATGAAAACTAGAAATAGAGGAGAGCTTCCTCAAGCTGATGAAGAATGTCTGTAAAAGACTTCCTGCTAAATAATATCATCTGGTGAAAGACTGGATGCTTTCTCTCTAAGATTGGAAACAAGGCAAATATGTCTGCTTTCGCCACTCCCAAGAAAGTTCATCAAGGTCTCCGCATAAAAGAACATATAAAAATACTCTGTAAACTAGCAACTGATGAGAAAGCAAAGTAAAATACAATGCCATTTACCATCACTCAAAATAATGAAATACTAAGGTTTAATTGAACAAAACTTGAACAGGACTTTTATGCTGAAAACTACAAAACCCTGTTGAAAAAAATCAAAGTTCTAAATAAGCGTGTATAGTTTGTTTCTGGATTGCAACACAGTAAGGATATTAACTCTTACAAAATTTGTAACTGATACATTAAATGTAAATGTTAGACCAAGCAAGATTTAAAAAAAAACAGCATTATTCCAAATTTATATGTGAAGCCAACGTAACTAGAACAGATAAAACAGTGTTCAACAAGAAGTATAATGTGGGAAGCATCACTACCTGATTTTTAAAGAACGCAGAAATTGACCCTTGAAAATACAGCCAACTGATTTTTGACAAAGGAAAAGACAATTCAGTGGAAGAAAGATAATGGTACAGAGCAAATGGATATCCACAGCAAAAAGAAAAAAGAAAAAGAAAAAGAAAAACTCAAACTTCACTCTACAGAAATTAACTCAAAATGCTCCATAAATTTAAATTAAAATTTGGAGAAAACCTTTGGACCAAAAACTTGATGAAGCATTCTTAGATATAACAACAAAACTGATAAATTGGACTTCAAAATTAAAAATGTAGACTCAGCAAAAAACCTTATACAGAGGATGAGAAGACAAGTCACAGATTAGTATGAAAATGTGCAAATCATACATTTGGCAAAGAACTCATTATAAACTCATAAAATTCAATGGTAAAAAAAAATCCAATTAAACAATGTGAAGGAAGAGTGGGGGGAACACTTGCAAACTCATTTTATGAGACCAGCATTACTCTAATACCAAAACCATACAAGAACACCACAAGAAGGAAAATTAGAGGCCAATATCCTTGATGAAATATATGCAAAGTCCTCAACAAAATGTTAGCAAACTGAATTCAACAATACAGTGAAAAATCACATAGCATGATCAAGTGGAGTTTATTCCAGAGATGCAAGGATGGAGATGGTTCAACATCTGCAAATCAATCAATACGATATACCACATTAACAAAATAAAGGATAAAAATCATGTGATTATATTAGTATGCAGAAAAAGCATCTGACAAAATTCGACATCCACTTATAATAAAAGTTCTCAACAAAATGGGTACAGAGGGAATGTATCTAAACATAATGAAGGCCACATATGACAAGTCCACAGCTAACATCATACTGAATGGTAAAAAGCTGAAAGTTTTTCCTCTAAGATTAGGAATAAGGATGCCCACTCTCACCATTTTTATTTAACATCCTATTGGAAGTCCTAGCCACAACAATTAGGCTAGAAGAAGAAGAGATAAAAAGCATCCAAATTGGTAAGGAAGAAGTAAAACTGTCACTATTTGCAGATGACATGAAACTACACATAGAAAAGCCTACAGACTCTATGGAAAAAACTAGTACATCAGTTCAATAAAGCTGTAGAATATAAAAATCACTATATAGAAATCTGTTGTGTTTCTATACACAAATCAACTATCAGAAGAAAAAAAAAATCCCAGTTACAATAAAAAAAAAAAAAGAATAAACTACCTGGAATAAATTTAACCAAGGAGGTGAAAGACACACGTACACTGACAACAATAAGACATTGATGAAAAAATTGAAGAGAAATAAACGGAAAGATATTCTGTGCTCATGGAGTGGAAGAATTAATATTGTTAAATAGCCCATACTACCCAAAGTAGTCTGTAGATTCAGTGCAGTCACTATCAAGTAACAAAAGAAACAATTCTAAAATTTGTATGGAACCACAAAAGACCCCAAATACCCAAAGCAATCTTGAGAAAGAACAAAGCTGGAGGCATTGCACCCCCTGATTTCAAACTATATTACCAAGCTGTGGTAATCACAGTAATATGGTATTGGCATAAAAACAGACACACAGATCAATGAAATAGCCCAGAAATAAACCCATGCATATATGGTCAATTAACTTATGACAGAGGAGCCAAGAATACAATAGAGAAAGGACAGTCTCTTAAATAGGTGTCAGGAAAACTGGACAGCCATGTGCAAAAGAATGAAACGACCATTATCTTATTCCATACACAAAAATTAACTCAAAATGCATTAAAAATGTCAGTGTAAGACCTGAAACCATAAAACTCCTAGAAGAAAACAAAGGCAGCAAGCTCTTTGACATTGGTCTTGGTGATGATTTTTTTAGATTCTACATCAAAAGCACAAGCAACAAAAGCAAAAATCAAGTAGGACTACATAAAACATAAGCTTCTGGAGAACAAAGAAACCATCGACAAAATGAAAAAAAAAAGCAACCTACTGAACGGGAGAAAATACTTGAAAAACCATATATCTATAAAGAACTATAACTCAACAGGAAAAACCAAACAGTTCATTTAAAATATGGGCAGAACATCTGAATAGATATTTTTCCAAAGAGGACATTTGGATGGCCAACAAGTACATGAAAAGGTACTCAACATCTATTAATCATTGAGGAAATTTAAATCAAAACTACAATGAGATATCACCTCACACTTGTTAGAATGGCTACTATCAAAAGAACAGGAAATAACAATGTTGGTGAGGATGTGAAGAAAAGAAAATCCTTCTGCACTATTGGTGGGAATGGAAATTGCTACAATCACTATGGAAAACAGTATTAAAATTAAAAATAGAACTACCATATGATCCAGCAGTTCCACTTCTGAGTATTTATCTGAAGAAAATGAAAATACTAATTCAAAGAGATATATTCACCCCCATGTTCACTGTAGCTTTATAATAGCCAAGATAATGGAAATAACCCAAGTGTCCATTGACAGGTGAATGGATTAAAAAAATGTATTTACATTTATGTTTATTTGTATTTATTTACTTGTTTACCATGGAGTATTATTCAGCCCTAAAAAAGAATGAAATCTTGCCATTTGTGACAACATGACCTTGAGGGCGTTATGCTAAGTAACAGACAGAGAAAGACAAACAGCGTATGATCTCACTTGTATGTGGAATCTAAAAACAAACAAAAACCAAGCTCATAGATACAGAGAACAGATTGGTGGTTGCTAGTAGCTTAAAATATGTGATGGGAGTTAAAGGGTACAAACTTCCATTTATAAAATAAATAAGTCATGAGAATGTAATCATAGAAAAAAGTGCCAAGACGAATTCCCTCAGCTATATTCCTTTGTTGGGAGAAAAGAAGAGCCAAAGGACCCCTGCAGCCTTTGTTACCAAGGACCCTAACAGTCCTCACTGTCACAAGACATCTTGCAACTTTTTCTAATGAGGACACCTATAGTCTTTGCCTATGGTTACCCTAGCTGATAGAGCTGCCTGGAGGCCATGCTACTGTGACCCTCTGGAGCAGGAGACACTACTGTGTTCCCTTTGGGGCTGGAGCCATGGTACCCTGGCAACACCGTGAACATGCTTGAGTCCTGGACTTCAGTGCTGCCATTCTGTGTGCCTGCACCCTGGCACCAAAAGAGAACCTCTTGGCTATCACATCCATCTCTGGGGCAGAGGAGACCAGGGAAAGTCCAGCAGCCTTTGCCACCAAGGACCCCAGCAGCCTTTGCTGCTGCTGTAGACACCTGCAGCCTTCACTGCCAACAACCCCCAATGCTGACTTCAGCTGTTGGAGCTGCCTGAAGTCCACACCATGCTGCCCCTACAGGGTTGGAACTGCCACACCAGACCCAACTAGCCCCCTCATACCCACCCTTAGGTGAAGGGCTTTACTGAATCCAGTCTGTAAAGTTTAAAAGAAGTGAATGCTCCTACAAAGGACATCACACCAAACTACAAGGAACAGGAAAAAAAAAATAAGAAAACATGATACTACCAAAGAAAAGAATAAATTTACAGTAACTGACACCAAAGATATGGAGATCTACAAATTGTCTATCAAGGAACTAAAAATAATTGTTTTAAGGAAGATCAGTAAGGTACAAAAGAACACAGAAAGCTCAGTGAAACCTGGAAAACATTTCATGAACAAAATAAGTTCAACAAAGGGATAGAAATCATAAAAATACTAAAACAAAAATTCTGGGGCTGAAGAACACAATGAATGTAATAGAGAGTGTCAACAGCAGATTTCATCAAGAAGAAATAATCTGTAAATCTGAAGGTAGGTCATTTGAAATTATCTAGTCAGAGGAGAAAAAGCAATGAAAAAGAATGAAGAACACCGAGAGTTATGGGACACCACCAAAAGAACCAGTACACACATTCTCAGAGTCTCAGGAAAAGAGAGAAAAGAACATAAAGTTTATTTAAAGAAATCATGGCTAAAAAGTTCTCAAATCTAGGGAGGGAAATGGACATCCAGATTCATGAAACACCAAGGACTTAAATAAGATCAGCTTAAATAAGAGCACACCAAGGCACATCATTACCAAATTATCAAAAGTCACAGATTTTTGAAAGTAGCAAGCGAAAAGTGACTCGTCAAATAGAAGGTAACCCACATTAGACTATTCGATTTCTCAGCAGGAACCTTGCAGGATAGGAAACACTGGGATGATATATTCAAAACACTAAAAGAAAAAGCCTTCCAAAAGAATACTATACCGGACAAAATTATCCTTTACAAATGAAGAAGAGGTAAAGTCTTTCCCACACAAACAAAAACCAAGGGAGTTTGTTACCATCTAGCTAGACCTGCCTTACAAGAAATGCTTAACCAGAGGAGTTCTTCAAATCAAAATGAAAACACTAAAGTATATGACAGCATAAATCTCATTAATAAAAATAAATAGGCAACATAGAATAATGTAACACTGTAATAGTGGTATGTAAATTACTTTTAACTAATACAAAAAATTGTTAATAGATAATATAAAAAGAATTCTGACTACAAGAATATAAAATAGTGAGGAAAAGAGTAAAACTACAGAATTTTTATGTGCAACTGAGATTAAGCTGTTACTAACTTAAAATAGATGGTTATAACTATAAGACATTTTCTGCAATAGCCAAGGTAACTTCAAACAAAACACTAATAGATACACCAAAGATAGAATCAAAGCAAATTAACATAAAAAAATCTTTAAATAATAAAGATGTTAAGACAGGAAGAAAAAGACAAAAAACTGCAAAATAGAAAATGATTAATAGCATGGCATAAGTCCTCACCTACCAAAAATAAATGTAAGCAGATTAAATTTAAAAGGCATAGGATACCTGAATGAATTAAAAAAACAAGATCCTGTTGACTTTTGATAATTTGAGATATGTTGTCTACAAGCAACTCATTTTAGATTTAAAGACACATAGAGACCGGGTGCCTGGGTGGCTCAGTCAATAAAGCGTCTGCCTTCGGCTTAGGTCATGATCTCAGGGTCCTGGGATTGAGTCCTGCTTCTCCCTCTCCTACTCCCCCTGCTTGTGTGCATGTGCTCTCTCTCTCTCTTGCTGTCTCGCTCTCTGTCAAATAAAATCTTTTAAAAAATATAAAATAAAGACACATATAGACTGAAAGAGAATGGATGGAAAAAGATATTTAATGTAAATAGTAACCAAAAGAAAGCACAGTGGCTATACTTAATATCAACAAAATGGACATAAAGTAAACTCTATAGAAACAAAGGTCATTATATAATGATAAAAGGATCAATTCTACAGGAAGATATAACAATTATATACACACCTAACATCAGAGCGTGTGTGTATATATACACATACATATGCATATATAGGCATACCTCATTTTATTGTACTTTGCTTTATTGCACTTTACATATATTACTTCTTGCATAAATTGAAGACTGGTGGCAAACCCACACTGAGCAAGTCTGTTGGTGCCATTTTTTCAACAGCATTTGCTCACTTTCTGTCTGTATCAAATTTTGGTAATTCTCAAAATATTTCAAACGTTTTCATTAGGACTTCCCAGGAAGATGGCAGAGTAGGGGGACCCTAATGCCAGGAATGGCCAGTGATGGATGAGAGATTACTCCAGACTTTGCTGTGAAAGAGAGGAGAAGGCAAGGGGGTCAACACTCAGAGACGAAGACCCTTTGCTCTTCTTTGCTCTCACCTTTACTCGTGCTTCAGGATAACCATAAATCTTTATTACTGTTTCTCAAGCAAGTGATGTGTGGCAAGGGGTCTTACAGAAAATAGAAGAGTCTGATTACAATAAAGATACAATGTGCTGATCACTTGTTCTACGAGTTCTGCTAAACATAGCTTTAGGAGACAATGCATACATTTCTTAGATCACAGGGCAGCTGTTTGCGCTAAGAAAGCTTCGGGGAAAGCAACTCCCTGCAGCATTCCTACGGCGGAGTGGTTGTGCAGGCCTCGGCATTCCAAAGGCCTATGCCCTTCTCTGAAACCTTCCATCGCCCCCAGTGGCCTCCATGTTGCATTTTAGCAAGCCAGGTATTATGGGTGATTTCATACTCTACATTAATCCCAACACCCTAAGTTCACCTCAGCCCATGGATACGAGATGATGCTCACATCAGTGTAAATAACCCAGAAAACAAGCTGAAGACTGGCAGAACAAACTCCACAACTAAAGGTGGAGAAGAGGCCATATCAAAGAGTGAAGAAGGCCAAAGATACAGTCGGGAACTAAATGGCCCATGGGACTGCCTATGGGAAGAGAAGGATGCCTCTCTCCAAGAGTGTGGAGAGAAACAGACTCTCACAGTGGGGAGGCCAGACAGGAAAAATATATCCCTGTAACATTTGGCTTTGAAAACCAGAGGGGCCAAATTTCCTGAGTTCTTACAATCAGTGGGACTTAACACCTGAAACATTAAAAATCAATGGCCTAACCTCTGGGAGAGCAGGGGGATGAGAGGAAACTGAGTCCCTCCCCCCCTCAACAGCCCTGCAGTAATATAGCATAGGAGTAGAGGTTTGAAAATGGCCTAGGGAATATCGGATGGAGATTTGTTTACTAATCTTAGATCCTATGCTGGTGGGACAGGGATCATTCAGACTTCTCCAGGAATAAAGGAGTTGGCAGGCACCGTTTCCCTCCCCCACCCCCACGCCTCAGCATTGCAACCTGCGGGAATCAGCACAGTGCCAGTACTCGCTACCTAACTTGCTAACGGTGCCCACCTTACTCCCGTTCCCCTATGGACATGCCACCTCCAGCGAGGCCTCAGCACCAGCTCTCTTCCCACAGAGGACCCTCCCAAACCTTTTGTTAACACTGTGCATCCCACCTTCAACCTTCACCCTTTGTGCTTCTGTGGATCCACCCCCTCCAATATACTTGGCCAGAGCCCATCCAAAGCACTGTGACAAGGCTGGCAGAGTGCAAGCAGCCACAACAAGGGACAGCAACAGGGAGAGAGAAAGATAACCACACACTACAGTCAAACAATGGTCCCAGCAATGGGCTGGGGGCAGACACCTGGTCTGACTGCAGGTCCCACCCACCAAGGAAAACTTTTCAGGGAACAAAACAGGGAAAGTGCCCTGCACTTCAGTGCTACTGCATCTGGAAAATACCTGGTCTGACTCATCAAGCCCAAGGCAGCCCCAAAGTGACCACTATCATCACAGGAACTAAATCCTGCCCACAACAAGTAGAGAGACTTTGAAGACAACTGTACTGAAGGAAAAAGTGCCTCAGCCACAAAAGAAAGCACAAGCAAGACAGGTAGGAGACACCTCTGGAGCTCTGGTGACCAGGGGACACTTCACTGCAGGGCACTACAGAATCGCTTCTTCATAAGGCAACTACTTTTAAGGGCAGGAAATGCAGCTGACTTTCCTAACACATAGAAACAGACACAGAAAGGCAAAATGAGGACATAGAGGCATATGTCCTAAATGAGGACAAAAGCACAGCAAGAGACATAAGCAAAATGAAGATAATTAGTATGCCTGATAGAGAAATTAATGTTCATAAAATTACTCAAAAGATTTGATAAAAGAATGGAGCACCTAAGGGCTACCCTAACAAAGAGATAGAAAATATACAAAAGAACCAATCAAAGAACTCAATAAATGAAATTAAAAATCACTAGATGGAATGAATAGTAGACTAGAAGAGGCAGAAGAATGGATCAGCAACCTGGAGGAAGGCAATAAAGCTGAACAGCTGAGAGAAAAAACTAACACAAAATGAAAATAGATTTAGGGAACTTAGCAACACCTTGAAGCATACTAACACTCCCATTATATGGATCCCAGAAGGAGAAGAGAGAAAAGGAGGCAGAAATTTTGAAGAAATAATAGCTAAAAACTTCCCAAATCTTGGAAGGAAACAGAAATCCAGGTCTCGGAGACACAGAGAGCCTTGAACAAAAGCAACCCAAGGAGGTCCACACCAAGATACACAGTAATTAAAGTGGCAAAAAGTAGTGGTAAGGAGAGAATTTTAAAAGCAGTAAGAGTAAAGAAAACAGTTACATACAAGGGAAACCCCATAAGGCTATTAGCTGGGTTTTCAGCAGAAATTTTATAGGCCACAGGGAGTGGCATGATATATTCAAAGTGCTGAAAAGAAAAAACCTGCAGCCAAGAATACTCTATCAGTAAGGCTATCATTCAGAATAGATGAAGAAATAGAGACTTTCTAAAACAAACAAAAGTTAAAAGAATTCATGATGAATAACCAGTGCTGCAAGAAATGTTAAAAGAGATTCTTTGAATGGGGAAAAAAAAAAAAAGACCATAGGGGCACCTGATGGCTCAGATGGTTAAGCGTCTGCCTTCGGCTCAGGTCGTGATCCTGGAGTCCTGGAATTGAGCCCCGCATCGGGCTCCTGGTTCAGTGGGGAGTCTGCTTCTGCCTCTCCCTCTCCCTCTGCCTCTCTCCCTGCTCATGCTCCCTCTCTCTGTATCTCTGTGTCTCAAATGAATAAATAAAATCTTTAAAAAGAAAAAAAAAGACCATAAGTAGGAGTAAGAAAAGTAAGAAGCACAAGAGCCATAAAAATAAGTGTATCTAAAAACATTAGTCAAGGGACTCACAAAATAAAAGGAGATAAAGTATGACACCATGTACAGGAACTAAACCCTGCCCACACAAGTAGAGAGACATTAGTATTTAAAAAAATATGGGGGGGGGGTAGTAAAGAATGGGTTCAAACATAAGTAAACATCAACTTAATATAGACTGCTATATACAAAGGATGTTATATATGAACTGAATGGTAACCACAAAGCAGAAATCAGTAACAAATATGCAAAAAATAAAGAGCAAGGAATCCCAATATAGCACTAAAGAAAGCTGACAAGCAGTGAGAGAAGAGAGCAAGAGAAGGAAGGAACAGAGAACAACAAAAACAACCATAAAACAAGCAACAAAATGGCAATAAATACATACTTCTCAATAATTACACTGAATGTAAATGGACTAAATGCTCCAATCAAAGATATAGGTTGACAGAAGGCAAAAAAAAAAAAAGCAAGACCCATCTATATGCTGCCTACAAGAGACTTATTTCAGAACTAAAGACAGGGGGCACTTGGGTGGCTACCTTTGGCTCAGGTCATGATCCCAGGGTCCTGGGATTGAGCCCCGCATCGGGCTCCCCGCAGGGAGCCCACTTCTCCCTCTCCCTCTGCCTGCCACTCCCACTGCTTGTGCATTCACGCTCCCTCACACTCTCTCTGTCTCTGTCAAATAAAATCTTTAAGAAGAAAAGAACTAAAGACACGTGTAGATTGAAAGTGAAGGGATGGAGAAGTATTTATCATGCAAACAGATATGAAAAGAAAACTGAGGTAGCAATACTTATGTGGACAAAATAGGTTTATTTACTTAATACATGGATAGTCAATATATACTATTTTATTTTTTTAGCTTTTATTTAAATTCCAGTTAGTTAATATACAGAATATTAGTTTCAGGTGTACAATATAGTGATTTAGCACTTCCATACAACACCTGGTGCTCATCACAACAAGTGCACTCCCTAAACCCCATCACCTATTTAACCCATCCCTCCACCCACATCCATTCTGGTAACCAGTGACAAAAGAGATTTTTTTTTTTTTTAAGATTTTATTTACTTGTCGGAGAGAGAGAGAAAGAACACACAGGGGAGCAGCAGGCAGAGGAGGAAGCAGGCTCCCCGCTGAGCAAGGAGCCCAATGCAGGACTTGATCCCAGGACCCTGGGATCATGACTTGAGCCAAAGGCAAACGCTTAACTGACTGAGCCACCCAGGTGTCCTGACAAAAGAGATTTTAAAACAAAGACTATAACAGGACACAAAGAAGGATGTTATATAATTATAAAGGGAACAACCCAATTAGAAGATATAACAATAGGGCGCCTGGGTGGCTCAGTTGGTTAAGCAACTGCCTTCGGCTCAGGTCATGATCCTGGAGTCCCTGGATCGAGTCCTGCATCGGGCTCCCTGCTCGGCAGGGAGTCTGCTTCTTCCTCTGACCCTAACCCCTCTCATGTGCTCTCTCTCATTCTCTGTCTTAAATAAATAAATAAAATCTTTAAAAAAAAAAAAAAAGATATAACAGTATTTATGAATCCAACACAGAAGCACCCAAATACATAAAGCACATAATAATAAACATAAAGAAAATAATTGGTGTAGTAATACAGCAATATTAGGGGACTTTAACACCCCAGTTACATCAATGGCTAGATCAAACAGAAAATCAACAAGTGGCTTTGAATGACACATTAGCCAGATAGATCTTATAGATATATTCAGGACATTCCACCCTAAAACAGCAGAATACACATTCTTTTCAACATTCTCCAGAATAGATCACATATTAGGACGTAAAACAAGTCTCAACAAATTAAAAAAGACTGAAGTCATACCATGCATCTTTTCTGATCATAATGCTATGAAAATCAAACAGAAGAATCTGGAAAGAGCAAAAATACATGGAAGTTAAGTGACATGCTACTAAACAATGAGTGTGTCAACCAAGAAATCAAGGAGGAAAAAAAAAATACATGGAGACAAACGAAAATGAAAATCAACGGTCCAAAATCTTCAGGATGCAGCAAAAGTGGTTCTGAGAGGTAAGTTTATAACAATACAGGCCCACCTCAAGAAGCAAGAAAAATCTCAAAAAACTACCCTTACATCTAAAGGAGCTAGAAAAAGAACAAATGAAACCCCAAACCAATAAAAGGAAGGAAATCATAAATATTAACACAGAAATAAACTTAATAGAAACTAAAAAAACAGAACAGATCAATAAAACCCAGAGCTGGTTCTTTGAAAAGATTAACTTTAGACAGACTCATCAAAAGAGAGAGAGAACTCAAATAAAATCAGACATGAAAGAGGAGAAATACAACCAACACCACAGAAATACAAAGGATTATAGAGATTAGGAAAATTATATGCCAACAAATTGCACAACCTAGAAGAAGTGGATAAATTCCTAGAAACATATAACCTCCCAAAACTTAAGCAGGAAGAAACACGAAATTTGGGCAGACCTATTATCAAGCAATGAAATTGAGTCAGTAATCAAAAATTCCCAAAAAACAAAAGTCCAGGACCAGATGGCTTCACAGGTGAATTCTACCAAACATTTAAATAAGAGTTAATACCTATTATTTTCAAACTATACCCCCCCCAAAAAAAAAATAGAAGTGGAAGGAAAACTTCCAAATTCATTCCAAGAGGCCAGCATTTGCCCTGATACCAAAACCAGATAAAGACTCCACAAAAAAAAGAGAGATTAAGATCTGAAGGATATAGATACAAAAAAACCTCAACAAAATATTAGCAAGCCACATCAAATAATACATTTAAAAAAATCATCCACCACAATCAAGTGGGATTTATTCCTGGGTTTCAAGGGTGGTTCAGTATTCACAAATCAGTGTGATACATCACATCAATAAGAGAAAGGACAAAAACTATAGGATCATTTCAATAGATGCAGAAAGAGCGTTTGACAAAGTACAACATCCATTCGTGATAAAAACTCTTAACAAAGTAGATTTAGAGGGAACATACCTCAAAATAATAAAGGCCATATATGCAACACCCACAGCTAACATCATTCTCAATGGGGAAAAACCAAGAGCTTTTCTCTCAAGGTTAGGAACAAGACAAGAATGTCCACTCTCACTGCTTTTATTCAGCATACTACTGGAACTCTTAGCCACAGCATCAAGCAAGAAAAAGGAGGAAGAGGCATCCAAATAGGTAAGGAAGAAGTAAAACTTTCACTATTTGCAGATTACCTGGCTCTATATATATAGAAAACCCAAAAGACTCCAACCAAACAACTACTAAAACTGATAAATGAATATGGCAAGTTGGCAGGATACTAAATCAGCATTTCTATACCCTAATAATGAAGTAGCAGAAAGAGAAATTAAGAAAACAGTCCCATTTACAATTGCACCAAAAAGAATAAAATACCTAGGCATAAACTTAACCATGGACATGAAAAGACCTGTACTATGAAAACTATAAAACATTTATGAAGGAAATTGAAGACAACACAAACAAATGCAAAGATACTCCATGCTCATGGATTGAAAGAAAAAAATACTGTTAAAATATACATACTACCCAAAGCAATCTACAGATTTAATGTTATCCCTACCAAAATACCAGGCATTTTTCACAGAACTAGAATTATCCTAAAGTTTGTGTGGAATCACAAAAGACCCCAAATAGCCAAAGCAGTTTTGAAAAAGTAGAACAAAACTGGAGATATCACAATTCCAGATTTCAAGTTATATTACACGATGCTGTAGTAATCAAAACAGTATGGTACAGGCACAAAAATAGACACATAGATCAATAGAAGTGAACATTGAGCCCAGAAATGAACCCACAACTACATGGTCAATTAATGTTCAATGAAGGCAAGAACATGCAATGGGAAAAAGACAGTCTCTTCAACAAATGGTGCTGAGAAAACTAGACAGCAATGTGCAAAAGAATGAAACTGGACCACTTTCACCATACACAATAATACTCAAGATGGATTAAGGACCTAAATGTGAGACCTGAAACCATAAAAATCCTGGAAGAGAACATAGGCAGTAATTTCTTTGACATCGGCCATAGCAACATCTTTCCAGATAGGTCTCTTGAGACAAGGAAAATAAAAGCAAAAATAAACTATTGGGACTACATCAAAATAAAAAGTTCTGCACAGCAAAGGAAACAATCAACAAAACTAAAAGGCAACCTACTGAATGGGAGAAGGTATTTGCAAATGATAGATCTGATAAAGGGTTAGTCTCCAAAATCTATAAAGAACTTATAAAACTCAACACCCCAAAAAAACAAATATTCCAATTAAAAATGGGCAGAAGACATGAACAGACATTTCTCCAAAGAAGACATCCAGATAGCCAACAGATACATGAAAAGATGCTCAACATGACTGATCATCAGGGAAATGCAAATCAAAACCACAATGAGATGTCAGAATGGCTAAAATCCAAAACACAGGATACAACAAGTGTTGGCAAGGATATGGAGAAAAAGAAATATTCGTGCACTATGGGTGGGAATGCAAACTGGTACAGCCACTGTGGAAAACAGTATGGAAGTTTCTTACAAAGTTAAAAATAGAACCACCCTATGATCCAGTAATCAAACTACTGGATATTTACCCATCAAATATAAAAACACTAATTCAAAGGGATACATGCACCCCTATGTTTAGTGAAGCATTATTTACAATAACCCAGATATAGAAGCACTCTAAGTGTCCATAAATAGAAGAAGTTGTGGTATATACATACAGTGGAATATTACTTGGCCGTAAAAAAGAATGAAATCGTGCCATTTGCAACATACAGATGGAACTGGAGTATGATGCTAATAAGAGAAATAAGTCAGAAAATGACAAATACTGGGCGCCTGGGTGGCTCAGTCATTAAGCGTCTGCCTTGAGCTCAGATCATGATCCCAGGGTCCTGGGATCGAGCCCCGCATCGGGCTCCCTGCTCGGTGGGAAGCCTGCTTCTCCCTCTCCCACTCCCCCTGCTTGTGTTCTCTCTCTTGCTGTGTCTCTCTCTGTCAAATAAATAAAATCTTTTTTAAAAAAAAGAAAAGGACAAATACAGATATCACTAATATGTGGAATTGAAGGAAAAAAAATAAATGAACAACAAAATAAGAGAGAAACAAAAAAGCAGACTCTCAACTATAGAGAACAAAGTGATGGTTAGGAGAGAGAGGGGTGGTGGGTAGGGATATAGGTGAAATAGGTGAAGGGGAATAGAGTACACTTGTCTTGATGAACATTAAGCAATGGACGGATTGGTGAAACATTATATTGTACTCCTGAAATTAATATAACCCTGTGTATTAACTGTACAGGAATTAAAATTTTAAAAACTTTTCATTATTATAATATTTGCTAAAGGTAAACTGTTGTGATTACAACTTTCTGAAAGCTCAGATGATGGTTAGAATTTTGTAGCTGCAATGTTCTTTTATATGTATGTACATTGTTTCTTTAGCATAATGCTATTGCACACTTAATAGACTACAGTATAATGTAAGCATAACATATGCATTGTGAAACCAAAAAATTCATTTGACTTGCTGTAATACAGTATTCATTTTATTGTGATAACCTGGAGCTGAACTTGCAATATCTCCAAGCTATACCTAAATAGATCTAAACAGAGAAGCTAACAGCAAACTTACAATAATGGAAAGAAATCTAGACATAAAAATTAATAAACAGCTGATTTGAACAACATGATAGACCAATTGGATATAACAGACATATATAGAACCTTCTATCCATCAGAGGCAAACATAATTTTCTCAAGCACACACATTATTTTCCAGGATAATCATGTTAGGTAAAAAACTAAATCTTAACAAATTTTAGAAGACTGAATTCATTCTGAACTGTAAATCAACAGCAAGAAAATAGGAAAATTAAAAAGATGTGGAAACTAAACACAGAGTTAAATAAATATTGGTTCAAAAAGAAATGAAAAAGGAATGTAAAAACTATCTTGAATCAAGCAAAAGCAAAAACTGTTGATGCTAAAAGTTATAAGATGCAGCAAGAGCAATACTAAGAGGGAAGTTTATAGCAATAATACCTACATTAGAAAATAAAAAACATCAAATAAACAACTTTATGTCTCTGGGAACTGGAAAAACAAGACCTGAGCCCAGAAGGAAGGAAATAATAAAATTTAGAGCAGATAAATGGGGAAAATATGCAGCCAAGAATACTTTATCCAGCAAGTCTGTCATTAAGACTAGAAGGAGAGATAAAGAGTTTCCAAGACAAACAAAAACTAAAGGAGTTCATCAGTACTAAACCAGCCCTGCAAGAAATATTAAAGGGGACCCTTTAAGCAGAAAGAGAGACCAAAAGTAACAAAGACTGGAAAGAAAGAGACAATCTACAGGAACAGCAACTTCACAGGTAATACAATGGCACTAAATTCATCTCTTTCAAAAATTTTCTGAATGTAAATAGGCTGAATGCTCCAATCAAGACACAGGCTATCAGAATGGAAAAAAAAAGACCCATCGATATGCTGTCTATAAGAGACTCATTTTAGATGGAAAGACACCTCCAGATTGAAAGTGAGGGGGTGGAGAATCGTTTATTATGCTAATGGACATGGAAACAATGCTGGAGTAGCCATCTTTATATCAGACAAACTAGATTTTAAACCAAAGACTGTAATAAGAGATGAAGGAGGACACTATATCATAATAAAGGGGTCTATTGAACAAGAATATCTAACAATTGTAAATATTTATGCCCCTAACATGGGAACAGCCAAACATATAGATCAATTAATAACAAACTTAAACTCATTGGGAATAATGCAATAATACTAGGGGACCTTAACACCCCACTCATAGCCAGGGACAGATCATCTAAGCAGAAGATCAACAAGGAAACAAGGGCTTTGAATGACACACTGGACCAGATGGACTTAACAGATATATTCAGAGCATTTCATCCTAAAGCAATAGAATACACATTCTTTTCCAGTGAACATGGAACATTCTCCAGAATAGATCACATACTGGGTCCCAAATCAGGATTCAACTGGTACAAAGATTGAGAGCATACCATGCACATTTTTGGACCACAGTGCTATGAAACTTGAGGTCAACCACAAGAAAAAAACTTGGAAGGACCACAAATACAGAGAAGTTAAAGAACATCCTACTAAAGAATGAATAGGTCAACCAGGAAATTAAAGAAGAATTAACAAATACATGGAAGCAAATGAAAATGAAAACACAATAGTCCAAACTCTTTGAGATATATCAAAGGCAGTCTGAAGAGGGAAGTATATAGCAATACAGGCCTTCCTCAAGAAGCAAGAAAAATCTCAAATACATGACCTAACCTTACATCTAAAGGTGCTGGAGAAATAAGAGCAAATAAAGCCTAAATCCAGCAGAAGAAGGGAAATAATAAAGATTAGAGCAGAAATCAGTGATACAGAAATTAAAAAAAAAACAACAGTAGAACAGATCAGTGAAACAAGGAGCTCGTTCTTTGAAAGAATTAACAGAAATTGATAAATCCCTAGCCAGATATATCAAAAAGAAAAGAGAAATGACCCAAATAAATAAAATCATGAATGAAAGAGGAGAGATCACAACCAACACCAAAGAAATAAGAGAATATTATGAGCAATTATATGCCAACAAATTAGGCAATCTGGAAGAAACAGATGCATTCCTAGAAATATATAAACTACCAAAACTAAAACAGGAAGAAATAGAAAACCTGAACAGGCACATAACCAGCAAGGAAATTAAAGCAGTAATCAGAAATCTCCCAACAAACAAGTGTCCAGGGCTGGATGGCTTCCCAGGGAATTCCACCAAACATTTAAAGAAGAATTAATACCTATTCTTCTGAAACTTTTCCAGAAAAATAGATATGAAAGGAAAACTTCCAAACTTAATCTATGAGGCCAGCATTACCCTGATCCCAAAACCAGACAAAAACCTCACTAAAAAGGAGAATTATAGACCAATATCCCTGATGAACATGGATGCCGACATTCTCCACAAGATACCAGCCAATAGGATCCAATAGTATATTAATAGGATTATTCACCAAGACCAAGTGAGATTTATTCCTGGGCTACAAGGGTGGTTCAACATCCACAAATCAATTAACATGGTACACCACATTAATAAAGGATAAGAACCACATGATCCTCTCAGTTCAGAAAGGCATTTGACAAAATACAGCATCCTTTTTGATAAAAACTCTTAACAAAATAGGGATAGAGGGAACATACCTCAGCATTATAAAGACCATATACAAAAGACTTACAACTAATATCATCCTCAATGGAGAAAAACTGGGAGCTTTTTCCCTAAGGTCAGGAACAAAACTCGGATGTCCACTCTCGCCACTTTTGTTCAACATAGTACTAGAAGTCCTAGCCTCAGCAATCAGACAACAAAAAGAAATAAAAAGCATTCAGATCAGCACAGAAGTCAAACTTTCACTCTTTGCAGACATCATGATACTCTATGTAAAAAACCCAAAAGACTCCACCAAAAAATTGCTAAAATTCATACAGGAATTCAGCAAAGTCGCAGTCTATAGAATCAACACACAGAAATCTGTTGCATTTCTATACACCAACAATGAAGCAGCAGAAAGGGAAGTCAAGGAATCAATCCCATTTACAATGTACCAAAAATCATAAGGTACCTATTAATAAAGAAGTATACTCTGAAAACTACAGAATCCTTATGAGAGAAATTGAGAAAGACACAAAAAAATGGAAAAACGTTCCATGCTCATGGATTGGAAGACCAAATATTGTTAAAATGTCTATGCTACCTACACACATTCAATGCAATGCCTATCAAAATAACACCAGCATTTTTCACAGACCTGGAAGAAACAATTCTAAAATTTATATGGAACCACAAAAGCCCTCAAATAGCCAATGCAATGTTGAAAAAGCAGAACAAAACTGGAGGTATAACAGTTCCAAATTTCATGTTATATTACACAAAGCTGTAGTAATCAAAACAGTATGGTACAGGCAGACAAAAAAAATAGACACATAGATCAATAGAACAGACAGCGAACCCAGAAATGAGTCTGCAACTACATGGTCAAACAATGTTAATGTTCAACAAAGGAGGCAAGAATATCCAATGGGAAAAAGACAGTCTTGTCAACAAATGGTTATTGGGAAAAATGGACAAATACATGCAGAAGAATGAAACTGGACCACTTTCTTACACCATACACAAAAATAAATTCAAAGTGGATGAAAGACCTAAATGTGAAACAGGAATCCATCAAAATCCTAGAGGAGAGCACAAGCATCAACCTCCTTGGCCTCAGCCACAGCAAGTTCTTGCTAGACATGTCTCTAGAGGCAAGGACAACAAAAGCAAAAATGAACTACTGGGAGTTCATCAAGACAAAAAGCTTCTGCACAACAAAGGAAACAAAGAAACTAAAAGGCAACCTATGGAATGGGAGAAGATATTTGCAAATGACATACCAGCTAGTATCCAAAATCTATAAAGAACTTAGCAAACTCAATACCCAAAAAATTAAAAATCCAGTCAAAAACTGGGAAGAAGACATGAATAGACATTTCTCCAAGAAGACATGCAAATAGCTAACAGACACATGAGAAAAAAGGTCAACATCACTCATCATCAGAGAAATACAATTCAAAACCACAATGAGATACCATCTCACACCAGTTAGAATGGCTAAAATTAACAACTCAGGAAAGAATGGGTGCTGGTGAGGATATGGAGAAAGGGACACCCTCTTGCACTGGTGGGAATGCAAACTGGTCCAGCCTATCTGGAAAACAGTATGGAGGGTCCTCAGAAAGTTAAAAATAGAACTACCCTATGACTCGGCAATTGCAGTACTAGGTATTTACCCAAAGGATACAAACATAGTGATTCAAAGGGGCACATGCACCCCAGTGTTTATTGTAGCAATGTGCACAATAGCCAAAATATGGAAAGAGCCCAGATGTCCATTGACAGATGATAAAGAAGATGTGTGTGTGTGTGTGTGTGTTGGAATATTACTCAGCCATCAAAAACAATGAAATCTTGCCATTTGCAATGACATGGATGGAACTATTACATGTTATGCCAAGCAAAATAAGTCAATTAGAGAAAGACAAATACCATATGATTTCACTCATGTGGAATTTAAGAAACAAAATAGATGAACATATGGAGAAGGGAAGGAAAAATAAAATAAAAACAGAAGCAAACTATAAGAGACTCTTAACTGTAGGGAATAAACAGAGTTGCTGGTGGGGATGTGGGTGGGGGAATAGGGTAATTGGTGATGGGCATTAAAGAGGGCACTTGATGGGACGCCTGGGTGGCTCAGTCAGTTAAGCATCTGCCTTCGGCTCAGATCATGGTCCCAGGGTCCTGGGATCGAGTTCTGCATCGGGCTCCTTGCTCAGCAGGAAGCCTGCTTCTCCCTCTGCCTGCCACTCCCCCTACTTGTGCTCGCTCTCTCTATTTATCTCTATCCCTTTGACAAATAAATAAATAAGATCTTAAAAAAAAAAAAAAAAAGAGGGCACTTGTAATGAGCACTGGGTGTTATATGAAAGTGATGAATCACTAAATTCTACCGCTGAAACTAATAATACATTATATGTTAACTAGTATTTAAATGAAAAAAAGGTAAGAGATTGGCAGAATGAATTTTTTACAAATGATCAAACTGTGCTCTCTACAGGAGACAATTTAGAGCTAAAGACATAAATAAATTGAAAATGAAAGATGGAAAAAGATATACTATGCAAATAATAACCAAAAGAGGTGAGGCTATACTAATATCTAGACTTTAAGTAAGAAACTGTTAAAAGAGATGAAAAAGAACATTATATATTGCTAAAAGTGTCAGTTCACCAAGAAGGCATAATGTCTGTGAACATATATGCACCTAACATCAGAGCCCAAAATTATATATGCAAACATGAACATAATTGAAGGGAGAAACACACAGTTATATGGCAATAATACTCCACTTCCAACAATGGATTGACCAACCAAAGAAAAAAGGGACTTGAAAAACACCATAAGCCAATTGAACCTAACAATTGTATAGAAGACTCCAGTCAACTATAGTACACTACATATTTTTCATATGCACATGGTTTGTTCTCCAGGTTAGACCAAAACAAGTCTTAATACATTTTAGAAGATTGAAATCATATGCAGTAACTGTTCCAATCACAATTAATGAAACTAAAGAATCAATAACAGAAGGAAAATGAATGTCATGAATAAATGGAAAATAAACATCATACTTTTAAACAACCAATGAGTCAAAGAAAAAATCACAAGGGAAATTAGAAAATACCTTGACAGAATGAAAATGAAGACACAGCACACAAAAACTTACGGGATACGGTAAGTTTAGTAACACTAAGATGGGAAGTTGAGCTATGAACCTTATACCTTAAACAAGAAAAAGTATATATAACAAGAAAAAAGAGGGGCAACTGGGTGACTGTCAGTTAAGCATCTGCCTTCGGCTCAGGTCATGATCTGGGGATCCTGGGATCTAGCCCTGCATCGGGCTCTCTGCTCAGTGGGAGTCTGCTTCTCCCTCTCCCTCTGCCCCTTCCCCTGCTCATGCTCTTGTGCTCTCTCTCTCTCTCAAATAAAATCTTTAAAAGAAAAAAAAGCCCACATCAATAGAACCTCACTTTACACCTTAAGGAGCTACAGAAAAAGAGGGCAAACTAAAAGCTAACAGATGGAATGAGACAATAGAAATGATAAAGAATAGAGAAACAGAAGAGAAAACCAATGAAACCAAAATTGATTCTTTGAAAAGATCAACAGAATTCCCAAGCCATAGCTAGATTCAGAAAAAAAGGACTCAAATTACTAAATTAGAAATGAAAGTGGAGACAGTACTACCAATTTTACAGGAATAAAAATAATTATAAGAGAACACTATGAGCAATTGTATGCCAACAAATTGATGAAAGGGACAAATTCATAGAAACACATAATCTTCCAAAACTAAATTATACAGAAATTGGAAATTGAAATAGATGTATTAGTAGTTTTTACTACCATTCTCCAATAAAAGGAACCAAAGTTCCTTGGAGAAATGGCTGATTCTAAGGATGAGGCATGAAGCATACAAGGTAAGTGCAGAGGAACAGAAGGAAATGCTCAAAAACCTGAATGATGGGGGTATATCAAGAACAGAGGAGCCAAACTGAAAAAGCTCCCTGTAGCCAAAACTGCCACAATTTAGGCATTAATATAACTTAATGTATAACCCAAAGTATGAAATACCCATTAGTCCATCCTGATATGAGTAAGTGAATAAGTAAATGAGAGAGAATAGAAAAATCTTCAAGCAGAAGAATTCCTAATAAATTATGTGATTACTCCACCTTCAAGGAGGTGGAGCAGAATTCCCTATCCCTTTAGCAGGCTGTGCCTAGTGACTTCCTTCTAAAGAGTGCAATATACATGGGGTTGGGGGGGTAACTTTACAGTGGAGAACCCTGGCATATACTACCTCAACCAGGTTGTCCAGGTTATTATTAGTGATAAGTCATATTGATGGAAAATAATGAACCCGGACCACTTTCTTACACCATACACAAAAATAAATTCAAGATGGATGAAGGACCTAAATGTGAGACAGGAAACCATCAAAATCTTAGAGGAGAACACAGGCAGCTACCACTTTGACCTCAGCTGGAGCAACTTCTTACTAAACATGGTGCTAGAGGCAAGGGAAACGAAAGCAAAAACAAACTATTGGGATTCATCAAGATAAAAAGCTTCTGCACAGCAAAGGAAACAATCAAGACACTAAAAGGCATCCTACAGAATGGGAGAAAATATTTGCAAACAACATATTGATAAAGGGTTGGTATCCAAAATCTATAAAGAACTTACCAAATTCAACACCCAAAAAACAAATAATCTAGTTAACAGATGGGCAGAAGACATGAATAGACAGTTTTCTGAAGAAGACGTCCAGATGGCTAACAGACACATGAAAAAATGCTCAACATCACTCACCATCAGGGAAATACAAATCAAAACCAGGATGAGATGCCACCTCACACCAGTCAGAATGGCTGAAATTAACAACACCAGAAACAACAGGTGTTGGTGAGGATGCAGAGAAAGGGGAACTCTCTTGGACTGTTGGTAGGAATGCAAACTGGTGCAGTCACTCTGGAAAACAGTATGGAGGTTCCTCAAAAAGTTAAAATTAGGGGCACCTGGGTGGCTCAGTCAGTTAAGCGTCTGCCTTCAGCTCAGGTCATGATCCCAGGGTTCTGGGATTGAGCCCCATGTCAGGGTTCCTGCTTAGCAGGGTATCTGCTTCTCTCTCTCCCTCTGCCCCTCCCCCTGCTGTGCTCTCTCTCTCTCTCTTGCTCTCTCACTCCAAATAAATAAATAAATAAATAAATAAATAAATAAATAAATAAAAACAGAACTCCCTACCATCCAGCAATTGCACTACTATGTATTTACCCAAAGGATACAAAATAGTGATTTGCCAGGGCACATGCATCAAGCTGTTTATAGCAGCATTATCAACAGTAGCCAAACTATGGAAAGAGTCCAGATGTTTATCAACTGATGAGTGGATAAAGAAGATGTGGTATATATGTACAATGGAATATTACTCAGCCACACACAAAAAAATCTTGCTATTTGCAATGCCGTGGATGGAGCTGGAGTACATTATGCTAAGTGAAATAAGTCAGTCAGAGAAAGACAAAATAACATATTTGTTATATAAATAACATATGAGATCAAACTGAGGGTTGATGGAGATGTGTGGGGGATGGGCTAAATGGGTGATGGGTATTAAGCTGGGCACTTGTTATGATGAACACTGGATGTTGTATGTAAGTGACGAACCACTGAATTCTACTCCTGAAAGCAGTATTGCACTGTATGTTAACTAACTAGAATTTAAAGTTAAATGAAAAGAAAATGATGTCATGCTGATAGCATAAGATGGGATAAGGATAGCAGTCTTTGCCTCTATAGTCTTTATCCCCAAAACACAAACTCCATTTTTATCCCAAAAACACATCAGATAAGTAGCCCACACTGAAGGACTTTTCTGCAGTATCTTCTAAATGTCAAGGTTATCAAAACCAAGGCAAGTCACTCATAATCTAGAGGAGTCTAAGGAGACATGATAACTAAATGTAATGTGGTATCCTGGATGGAATTGTGGAACAGAGAAATGAGATTAAGGGGAAAATGTGAATATCAAAGTATGGATTTTATTTAATAATTGTCAACATTATATTATTTATTGTGACAAAACTTCTAGTAATGTTAACAGGAGGGTAAATTGGGTACAGCATATTTAGAAATTTTCCTTCCTATCCTTGCAGTTTTCCTGTGAATTTAAAGATATTCTAAAATAAAAAATTTATTTTTTAAAAATTCAGTGCATATGCACGGCAGCAGAATGGAGAGGACAGAGAAAAAATCATATGACTTTATATAGAACAATAATGGCCCATTATTACAGAAAATAAAATAGATAACAAAAATGAACAGAATCTCAGGGACTATGGATCTGCAACAAAATTTCTTAACATTTTTGTCTTTGGAGTCCCATAAGGAAAGGTGGAAAAGTATTCAAAGAAATAATGGCTGAAGATTTCCCAAATTTGGCAAAAGGCATAAGCCTACATTGAAGAAGCTGGGCAAACTCCACACAGACTAAAACCAAAGGAATCCATGCCATGAACTCCATGAATTTTTTTTTCTTTTTTTAAGATTTTATTTATTTATTTGAGAGAGAAAAAAAGAGAGAGTGGGAGCACAGGGGGAGAAACAGAGGGAGAGGAACAGCAGACTCCACTCTGAGTGTGGATCCTGACACGGAACTTGATCCCACATCTCTGACTTCATGACCTGAGCTAAAATCAAGAGTCAGATGCCTAACTGAGCCACCCAGGTGCCCCCCATGACTTTCAAACTTAAGAAAACTAAAGACAAAAGATCTTAAAGGCAACAAGAGAAAAACTTTACCTTTATATAAGGGAAAACCATTTAAACAATATTTATGAAATGAACTTACTGTGGGCAGGATATAGTTGAGTCACTTTTTAACCATGGACCAGTCTTCTATAGATGGGAATTAGGTCATGTTAATAATATTGTTCAATTTTTCTTTGTCCTTAGTTACTTTTCATCTACTTGTTTTATCAGTTATTAAGACAAATGTTGTTACTGCCCAGCTGTAATTGTGGATTTGGTTATTCTTCTAGTTTTAACAGGATATGCTTTATATACTTTGAAGTAGTTTCATAAGATGAAAAAATATTTAGGATTGTTTTGTCCTCTTGATGAATTATTCCCTTCATCATTGTGCAGTATTTCTCTTTATCCCAGGTAATATTCCTTTCTTTTGAATTTTACTTTGATATTAACAAAGTCACTCAGACTTTCTATTAATTATGTTTGCTTGACATTTTTTTGTTCTTTTTACTTATAACTTACCTGTGTCTTTAATGTGGATTTCTTGTAGACATCATGTATTTGGATCTGGCTTTTATATCCAATCTGTCAATCTCTGCCTTTTAATTGCAATTTACATTTAACGTTAAATGAACTATATATGGCCGTGTACTATTTTTGCAGTCTGTTTTTTCCCATTTTTCTACTTTTGCTGCTTTCTTTGGATTAACTCTATGTTTAATGATTTCATTACATCTATGTAAGTGGTTTATAGCTGTGCCTGTCTTATGTGGTTATGTGGTTACTTTAGCATTTACAGCATACATCTTTAACTTAACACAATCTGCCTTCAAATATTTTTTTTTACTACATTTATGAGAATTTTGTAATTGTCCATTTTTTACCTTCCATCTTTTGTGCTGTTGTCATCATATATTTTACATATGCATACATATATATAATATATATGTTACAAACCTTACAGTGTATGGTGGTTGTTATTTTAAAAGATAATTTACCATTTTTTAAAAAAGTTCTAAAAATGAGAAAAGTATATTTTATATTTATATCATATTTGCAGGTTGTGGTGCTCTGTATTTCTATGTATGAATCTAAATTTCCACCCAATAGCATTTTTTTTTCTGTCTGAAGAATGTTTTTAGCTTCTTCTGTAATGTATGTCAGTTGGTGATAAATTCAGCTTTTGTTTGTCTGAAAATGTCTTATATTTGCTAAATATAGAACTATAGGTTGACTTTTTTCTTCCAGTACTTTAAAATTGTCACTTCATTGTCTTGTGGCTTATATAATTTCTGACAAGTAGGAAGCATTCTTTGTTCCTCTATACATTTTATACCTTTTTCTAGCTACTTAAGATTTTCTCTTCATCGAATGAGATCTTGCCATTTGCAATTACATGGATGGACCTAGAGGGTATAATGTTAAGTGAAATAAGTCAATCAGAAAAAGACAATTACCATATGATTTCACTCATATTGGAATTTAAGAAACAAAACAAATGAACAGACAAAAAACAAGAGAGCAAACAAAAAGAACAAACTCTTAAATGCAGAAAACAAACTAGTGGTTGCCAGAGTGGAGGTGGGTGAGGGGAAGGATGAAATTGATAAAGGGGATCAAAAGTACATTTATCTTATTGAGCAGTGATAATACTGATAATACATTGTTAGCTACTAGTTTTGTTGTATTTTAAATCTTTTGAGGCCTTTTCTGGTACGTAGTTAAGTTATTTGGAATTAATTTGATTATTTCAAGGATTGCTTTAAGCTGTGTTATGTTAGATTCAGAGCTTGCTTTAGGACTAATTTGACTCTTATATTAAGCAATAAACATCCTTCTGGTATTCTTCCCAGTTGGCCATGAAGTACGAAATTTTTCTATCCTGTCTGGTGGCAACAGAAGCTTCCTACATCTGTGTATGCTTTGATAATTTTTTCAGCCTACTCTTTTTCACTCGTCTTTCCTCTTCCTTGAGTAGTTTTCTTACATACTTGCATAAGTTAGTACTTAGAGGAGACTCTTCTGCAAATCTCTAAGACTCCATATCAGTATAGCTTTTTCTTCTCTAGTATTTCATCCTTAACAATTCTAGTTGTCATGGCTTCCTTAAAATTCAGTTATATTAGGGGCGCCTGAGTGGCTCAGTCGTTAAGCGTCTGCCTTCGGCTCAGGTCATGATCCCAGGGTCCTGTGATCGAGGCCTGCATCGGGCTCCCTGCTCTGTGGGAAGCCTGCTTCTCCCTCTCCCACTCCCTCTGCTTGTGTTCCCTCTTTCGCTGTGTCTCTCTCTGTCAAATAAATAAATAAAATCTTAAAAAAAAAAATTCAGTTATGTTACTTCAACTTACTGAGTCAGCTAGGCTTTCTTGGTTCTTTTGTTCTGTGAGTTAAACTCTTCTTGGCAGTAAGTTGTGTGATAAGGGAAACTTTCAGCTTTTAATGTTTGTGGGCCCTGCTCCTGGGCTCCCAGAGAAGCTATACTTTAACATTTACTAAGACTAAAATGACTCGACAAAACCTCAAAGCATTGGCTCTGTTTCTGCCCCGAGCACACATTGTACATCTGCTTCAATTAAAAAAAAAAGGAGCATTCCAAACAAAAGATAAGAAAAACAAAACCAAAAAAACTCTCCCTGGTTCCCATAAGATTAAAGTCATACAGCCTAGCATATAATAAAAACATAAGATAAAGTCTGTAACTTTCTGGAATGTCCTTCATCTTGATGATTGTGTCAAGAACATATATAACCCTGCACTAAATGTTCCTTCTCTGGAGTACTCTCTTGCTTGTGAAGATTGTGTATCCCTGGCAGTTGTCCTAACTTGGGCTCAAATAAAACTCTTCCTTTCTCTTTAAAATTTTTTAAAGTTTATGTTCATTTTGTATCAACACGTGATAGTCATAGGACTCACCTCATTTGATTTCCTATTGTCAGGTATTCCTGTCTGCACTGCCTGGTGTCTAAAGTCTAATAACCATTTTATATAGTTTGTACACTTTTTTAGATGTGTGATATGGAGAAGTAAATCAGTTCCTTTTACTCTATTATGGCCAGTTTGGAAACTCCTTCTGAAATCTCTTCTTTAAAACACAGACATTGAGCATTTTAGAATTTAATATTACTTAGGCTTGTGATTTGGGGGGTTTAATAAGATTGATCCTTTATAAGCATTAGAAAATATTTTTTGTGATCACTCTCCTCCCAGAAAAGTTGTAGTGAGCACCCTGAATGTGCCATTTTTGAAACTATACCTTCCTTCATATTCAGAAACAGTGAAATGTATGCAGCTAACTCAAGTGCTAAATTATTTCCCATTTACAGGGTACTGCTTTACAAAACCAGAACTGATCTTCACACTGGAACAAGGAGAAGATCCATGGTTATTAAAGAAAGAATTTCTAAGAAAAAGCTCCCCAGGTGAGTTATTGAATACTGGCAGAAGGCATCCAAAAAATTAGATCCAAAGTGATCAGCTAAAAAAAAAACAAAAACAAAAACAAAGCGATCAGCTGGAAGTGAGCAGTTTAAAATGTTTTTCAGCACTGTCCTTTTAGAGGCTTTTACATTTTAAATTATAAAAATAATAGATCTAATAAAATGTGAAAGGGGCCAGCTAACACAAGGAGTAGCTTGTAAGCATGAGCATATTCTCATCTTTTTTTTTAATTTAATTTAATTTTATTGTGTTATGTTAGTCACCATACAATACATCATTGGTTTTTGATGTAGTGATCCACGATCCATTGTTTTCGTATAGCACCCAGTACTCCATGCAGTACGTGCCCTCCTTAATACCCATCACCAGGCTAACCCATCCCCCCACCCCCCCTCCCCTCTAAAACCCTCAGTTTGTTTCTCGGAGTCCGTAGTCTCTCGTGGTGAATCTCCCCCTCTGATTTCCCCCCCTTCATTTTTCCCTTCCTTCTCCAAATGTCCTCCATGCTATTCCTTATGATCCACAAATAAGTGAAACCATATGATAATTGACTTTCTCTGCTTGACTTATTTCACTTAGCATAATCTCCTCCAGTCCCATCCATGTTGATGTAAAAGTTGGGTATTCATCCTTTGTGATGGCTGAGTAGTATTCCATTGTATATATGGACCACATCTTCTTTATCCATTCATCTGTTGAAGGGCATCTCGGCTCTTTCCACAGTTTGGCTATTGCAGACATTGCTGCAAAGATGGGAACTAAGTATTCCGTTTGAAGCTGAAAAGTTAAATAATGAATTCCATATTCTTAACAGTAAAAAGATAAAAAGTAAGAAAAATTAATAAAGCTACTAAAATTGAGAATAGGCAAATTAGAAAAGAGAAAGGAACCATAATTTTTCATTATATAATAATGAGTTACTAGATGTCATCTAAATGTATAGATGATTAAGCAATTACATAATATAATTAGAAAGGATAACTACTGGAGTGAACTGCAGCCTTCCTAATTATTAGAAGTTAAATATGTGTGATAGAGCAAAGATAACAGACCTGTTACTAGAAAAGTTTCTTAGAAAGTTGTGTAGAGTCCCCAATAATATTATGTGTCAACTATACTTCAAATAAAAAAAAAAAAAAGAGTGAGTCCCCAGGATAACTACCACATACCACATTCATTGATTCTTTGTTACTCAGCATATAGTCATACTCATAGCTAAGATTTATAACGTGAAATGATTGGTACAAAGCAAAATCAGAAAAGAGAAAAGGGACAAAGTCCAGAGGAAACCAGGTGTGAGCTTCTAAGACCCCCAGCAGTGAATTTTGTCTACCTGGAAAGTTCATTAGAGACTAGGTTCTTGGGAACCATCTCAAAATCTAAGTTCACAGATGCCAGCCAAGGGCTAATCTTGCAAGTCAGCCATCTGAGGGTAACAGTCTCAGGCCTGCTGTGTTAAACATTTTGCATGAAAGCTATGCAAACACACCACATAATATACGGTAAGGTAAGCATACCTGCCATATCAACTAATGTAAATGAATTAAATTCACCTATTAAGAAAACATGCTATCAGATTGTATCAAAGAGATATGCCTAAAAAGTAATATATAAAGTTTGAAATACGGTCATGAATTGTTAAGCCAAAGGCATTTTAAAACTCAAATTTAATTACCTAATACTTAAGAATCAGTTCATGTCAAAAACAGATTTTAAAAAAAAGGACATTTTGATAAAGCTAAAAAAGTTTTTAAAGGACATATAAAAGTTTTGAATATTAGTGTACCAAATAAATTATCAACAAAACTATCACAACAAAATTATCATAAAACAAAAACTGGCAAGAGATATAAGGAGAAGTAGGTATACATTAGATATAGTAGACCTTAATATGCCCCTCTGATT
The DNA here is from genome assembly GCF_004348235.1 of Phoca vitulina. Classification (NCBI taxonomy): domain Eukaryota; kingdom Metazoa; phylum Chordata; class Mammalia; order Carnivora; family Phocidae; genus Phoca; species Phoca vitulina. The sequence goes on along the minus strand of NW_022589773.1, from coordinate 7,327,369 downwards.
TCATACCAGACTCAGTGGAGTCTAGAATAAGGCTCAGAAAACTAGCCCCAGGTCAAATCCTGCCTGCTGCTTTTTTTGGTAAAGAAACATTTATTGGAACACACAGCCATGTCCATTTGTTTATGTATTCACACTACAAGGCAGAGTTGAGTAACATTGGTTTGAACTATGCAAACAACATAGGCTTTAACTGCTCAGGTTCTCTTCTATGTGGATTTTTTTCAAATAAATACAGTACAGTACTGTAAATGTATTTTCTCTTTCTTATGATTTTCTTTTCTGTAGCTAACTTTATCATAAGAATACAGTATATAATACATGTAATATACAAAATGTGTTCATCAACTTTATGTTATTGGTATAGTTTCCATTCAACAGCAGGCTATTAATAGTTAAGTTTTTGGTGTTTAAAAAATTATCATGCATATTTTCAATTGCGTTGGGGGTTGGCACCCCTAATCCCCACATTGTTCAAGGGTCAACTATAATTGCAGCAGAGACTGCATGACCAGCAAAGCCCAAAACATTTACTCTGTGGCCTTTTACAGAGAGTTTCCCAACCTCTGGTCTAGATATTATAAATATAAAATGAATCTATTAAGTGTCTTTCAAAACTCTATTCTGAAAACAAAGAATAAACCTCCTTTTAAATGTCCTTGGAACACTGAGAAAATGTAAAAGTATTTTGGATAACAGTAAATTCCACAAAGTAGAGATACTATTATTCAATAACACTGTAAATTGCAAGCAATATGAGAAAAGTTAAAATCCCTCTCTCTTAAAATCAATGATGAATATATATCTTTCAAAAACCTATTTTATCAAAAGGTAAATCAAAATTATACAATATCCAGAAAAAGTTTTTATTGAAAAACATGTCTATTAGAACCTTTGGACTGTAGATAAAGCAGTGCAGAATTTTTAATCTCGTATACAGTTGACCCTTGAACAGCACAGGTTTGAACTGAACAGATCTACTTATACACGGATTTTTTTCAATAAATACAATAAAGTACTGTAGATGTATTTTATTTTCTTAATAACATTTTCTTTTCACTAGCTTATTTTATTGTAAAAATACAGTATATATAATACATGTAAATTACAAAATATGTGTTAATCAACTGTTTATCTTATTGTAAGGCTTCTGGTCAACAGTAGGCTATTAGTAGTTAAGTTTTTGGGGAGTCAGAAGTTATACACAGATTTCCAACTGCATGGGGGTGGTCAGCACCCCTTGACCAGTTGACCTTTGAAAAACACGGATCAAGTGTACTTTTTTTAACAAGCAAGGAAGATGTAATAAAAATAAAGTAAATAATACTTATATTATTATATACATATAATAATAAAAAATAAAAGATGAAATAAAACTATAATGGTATAAATTATAAGGCAAAAGGTAGTCCTTGAAATAAAAGTAAATAAAATAGCTAACCTCTGGGGCGCCTGGGTGGCTCAGTTGGTTAAGCGACTGCCTTCGGCTCAGGTCATGATCCTGGAGTCCCTGGATCGAGTCCCACATCAAGCTCCCTGCTCAGCGAGGAGCCTGCTTCTCCCTCTAACCCTCCCCCCTCTCATGTTCTCTCTCTCTCTCTCTCTCTCTCTCTCTCATTCTCGCTCTCTCAAATAAATTAATTAATTAAAAAAAAATAGCTAACCTCAGCCAGAAAAAGGAAAGAAAGCACTATTACTCATTATAAGTTTGGGGACAGGTTCCTACTTCTGTAATATAATCTTGGAATATTTTAGCCTATTTTATCTCTTCTGTAAACTCTTAAATCATTTGATGGATGTGTCAAAAGATAGTAAAATATCTGTGCCAGATACAGTTATTGTGCTAGATACGGTTATTGAATGAGATGAGCTCCTTTTCTCACCTGGATTATCATTCCCCCCAAAAGAATGGTCTGTTTCATTCTTCTACTTTGGTATGTATTATATGGTAAATATTTTTAATAACATTGTGGGTTGATTCCAAAATGAGATGGAGATAATTATTTCATATTGATTAATTCAGAAGACACTATTCATAAATTAATGCCCAAGTCAAATTTTTAGGATTTTTGAATCCTCAGGTGTAGATCAGCAATCGATCTGAGCCCTTGTGTGTGCAGAGCTCTCTAGGTAATTCTGAAGCACACTGCTTTTTATGGACCACTGACGTATTACGGAAGGATGCAGAGAATATCACAGTGAGAGTTTCATTTTGGAAAATTGAGCAAACCTGCATAAAATATATTTCATATAATATAGGTACTGTTGATTAAAAGATGAACCAGTATTTTAAGTACAACCAAGAAAGAGAAAATGCTGCCCATTTAACTATTGGCTTGCCATCAATTTTAAGATGCCTCCTGATTTGGGTTATGATATTTACTTTAAAAATCATGAGTCACAAATATGGGTGCTCTCTATATATCCCTTGTTGAAATGAATGATACAGGCAGAATGATACTTCTTTCAGATTTTAAAATAAATGTTGCTTAAATTTGTGAGAAGATATTAGAAGCCTTTCTGTTGTTAAGTTTAATGAAGATAGCTTTGCTGTACCTGAAGGGCATCTAGATTTTATATAGTCCTAAGACTAGAATGGAGGGCAATTTAGGGAAAGAGTGTGAGTATAAAGTTACTGCTGGAAAAGAACCATTTAATGGGGACTGATAGCAAGATTAGAGCAGAAAATACTATGGACTGGTGGAATGGTACCTAGAACACAAAATGAACATGTTAGTGTGAAATTTGCCCTGAATTACTTAAATCTTTCATCTCTTGGCACCTAGGGCAGTGTATTCAAGGCTTTCAAATATTTTTAGCATAGGCCTGACGTCTTTGCTAGGAGTGTGGGTAGTAGCAGGGCAATAACAGTCAAATATGCATAAGAAACTTTTTTTTTTTAAAGCTTTCTTTCTTTTTTTTTTAAGATTTTATTTATTTATTTGACACAGAGAGACACAGCGAGAGAGGGAACACAAGCAGGGGGAGTGGGAGAGGGAGAAGCAGGCCCCCCGCCGAGCAGGGAGCCCGATGTGGGGCTCGATCCCAGGATCCTGAGATCATGACCTGAGCCGAAGGCAGACACTTAATGACTGAGCCACCCAGGCACCCCTATGCATAAGAAACTTATGGTGAATAAATATAAAGGATATTTGTAGTTTTTAGGGCCAGTTTGAAAACATGATCCTTAAGGTTCTCACAGTCAAAAAAAAAAAAAAAAAAACTAGATATGTTGAAAAACAGAATCAAAGATTGGGTAAGCAAGACTAGTTTGGGGAAAATTATGAGCAAGTTGAAAAGAGAAAAGTTAAAGTTTGATGACCAAGAGATATTCACTATTGAACAATAATACCAAGGTACCAGAACCAGGATAGAGCAGTGACTCCAATATAGGTGGAAAAATTACTTTAACTCCCATCATTTTTTTTTTTTTACTTCTACTGATACACTTATGTTTCTGTGAATGATACCACAGAGAGAATTAAAGCATGGCAAACTTTTTTTCTTTCACCATGAGTTAGTTGGTACCATTATAAATTAGTTTTAGTGTTTTGTGTAGACTGGAAAAAATGGAGCTCCAACTGTAATCATATAGTCTTAATGATTATGCTACCATTTTAATCTATATATTTGACTAAGAATTTAGACTTGTATTTTTCCCCAATGCAAATTCTATCTCCAATAAATCCATTGGAAGCCTTTTAATCTACTTAGTTCCATAATCTTTGTTGAATTCATCCCATTCACTACTTTTTTCCTGTCTTTTCTGTTCCCAAGATCTAACTCTCTTGAATATATTCTCCATTCTCAATTGTTCCTTTCCTTTATATCTTCTTCTTTAACCAGTTCTGAAAACTATACTTTAAGATGCCAAATATGTATGTATATTTTTTTCTAGTTTCTTCTCTTGCTACTACAAAAAGCTTTTTTTTTTTTTTTTTAACAAAAAGAGACTATATACTTGGAATTAATTTATTGTTGGGAAACTGAGGCATCAAATACATAATAGGGCATATATCTATAAGTCCCATTCCATGAGAAGTGTGTTAAATATCTTAAAGTATTTTTAATTTTCTCATTTCTAGAAGACTCCCAACCTAATCAACTCTCAGAGAAGAGCCTAGAAAACCAAGGCAAATATTTGTGGCAAGTTTTATTCACCAACAAATCATTGACTATAGCAGAAGAGATTTCAGAAAAACCATGTAATCTGGACATAAACATTTTACCTGCAAGAACAATGCCCTATAAATTTGACACTACAGAGCCTACTTACCTGCATCTCAGCTCATTGACTCCACACTGTCAGTATTCAAGAAAGAAGGCTCATGAGCTTACTGTATGTGAGAAATGGCTCCTCAGTATTAAGGAGGGCAGAACTAATACTGGAGAGAAATCATTTGTCTATAGTAAAAATGTGAAATCATTCAGTCATAAAGAGAAAGTCATTCAGCATCAGGCAATTCAGACTTTGCAGCAAGCTTCTGAGTACAATGAATGTGGAAAAGCTTTCCTTGAAAAGACTGCCCTCATTACATCTGGGAGTACCCACCCCAAAGTGAAATCTTATAAATTCAGTAAATTTGGGGGAAAACAATGTGATAAATCAACTCTTATAGTCTCTCATAGCAGTAATCCAGAGGAGAAGAGTCATTATGAATTTAATGAATATCAATGTACTGAAAACAGAAATAATTTCAGTAGGATCACTCAAAGAACTGACACAGAAGGGAAACCTTTCAGCCAAAAATCACACATTAGAGAACATCAGAAAATTCATGTAGGAGTGAAACCCTTTGAATATGGAAAGAATTTCAGCCATAATCCAGCCCTCCCAGTGCATCAGAGAACTCACACAACAGACAGATCCTCTGACTATGACACATGTACAGAGACATTAGGTTGCCAGTCAGCTTTCAACATACATCAGAGAACTCACATAACAGTGAAACCCTATGAATGTAATGAATGTGGAAAATCCTGTACTATGAATTCATTCCTGATTCAGCCTCTGGAAAGTCACACAGGGGAGAAAACCTACAAATGTCATGCATGTGGGAAAGCTTTCAGTGAGAAGTCACGCCTAAGAAAACATCAGAGAACTCACACAGGAGAGAAACCCTATAAATGTGATGGTTGTGAGAAGGCTTTCAGTGCAAAGTCAGGTCTAAGAATACATCAGAGAACTCACACAGGGGAGAAACCCTATGAATGTAATGAATGTGGGAAATCTTTCAACTATAAGTCAATCCTCATAGTACATCAGAGAACTCACACAGGGGAGAAACCCTTTGAATGTAATGAATGTGGAAAATCTTTCAGCCACATGTCAGGCCTAAGAAATCATCGGAGGACTCACACAGGGGAAAGACCATATAAATGTGATGAATGTGGGAAAGCTTTCAAACTGAAGTCGGGTCTAAGAAAACATCATAGAACTCACACAGGGGAGAAGCCCTATAAATGCAATCAATGTGGGAAAGCTTTTGGTCAGAAATCACAACTTAGAGGACATCATAGAATTCACACAGGGGAGAAACCCTATAAATGTAATCATTGTGGGGAAGCTTTTAGCCAGAAATCAAACCTCAGAGTGCATCACAGAACCCACACTGGGGAGAAGCCCTATAAATGTGATGAGTGTGGAAAAACTTTCAGGCAGAAATCAAATCTCAGAGGACATCAGAGAACTCACACAGGGGAGAAACCCTATGAATGTAATGAATGTGGAAAAGCTTTCAGTGAAAAGTCAGTCTTAAGAAAACATCAGAGAACTCACACAGGAGAGAAGCCCTATAATTGTAATCACTGTGGAGAAGCTTTCAGCCAGAAGTCAAACCTCAGAGTACATCAGAGAACTCACACAGGGGAGAAACCCTATAAATGTGATAAATGTGAGAAAACTTTCAGCCAGAAATCAAGCCTTAGAGAACATCAGAAAGCTCACACAGGGAGTTAACTATATGAATGTAAAGAATATGGAAAAACTTTGAGCCAGAAATCAAATCTCACAATATAAAAAAGAAAGAGAACCCTATGGATAGAATAAACAAGTGCAAGTTCCTCTGCAAGATACATACCTTCACAAACATCAGAGAACTTACACAGGAGAGAAATTCTTGGAATATATTTTATATGGGCAGTCTTGCATCCAGAGTGCAGTCCTCATTATGGATCAGAGAACTCACCCAGCAAAGAAATTACAAAGATAATGTGAGAAATACTCTGTACTCAATCCTCAGAAAACTCACACTGCAGAAAAGGTCTGGGAATGTAATAAAAATGTGAAAACTTTGTGTCAGTTATCAAAATTTACTCATCATCAGAGAAATGATACAATGAGAAAACTGAGAATGTAATAAGTGTTTGATAACCTTTAGCCAAAAGCCAGCTTTCTCAGTACAACAGAAAATACATAAAGGTTAGAGAACTCCCAGTATTTCAACACAGACAAAAAAATGAAATAATGGATGTGGGGAATTCTTCTATTACAAATCAACCCTCAATTTGACTTACATAGAAGTAATCCCCATATGCCATATAATGACTATTTTTTTTTTTTTAAAGATTTTATTTATTTATTTGAGAGAGAGAGAGCATGTGAGGGGGAGGGTCAGAGGGAGAAGCAAACTCCCTGCTGAGCAGGGAGCCCGATGCGGGACTCGATCCCAGGACTCCAGGATCATGACCTGAGCCGAAGGCAGTCGCTTAACCAACTGAGCCACCCAGGTGCCCCATATAATGACTATTAATTGTTCACCAATAACCATTTACTCTTTTCCCTCATGCCACACCTAGTCCAAATTTCTCAACCAGTATCATCTGAATGGGGTCATATTAATAACCTCTGGCTAGTAGGATGTGGATGTGGGTGTCAATGACCAGTCTCATTTAATACATTCCTCAAATTCTCAGTTTTTCTCCTGTCCCTTATCAGAATGGAGTGGAGATTACTCCCAGTGAAACCATGGGGCTCATGCACTGAAGATGGGAGAATACAAGATGCAAGGAAACAGGGTAAAGAGTGACTGGAATGGAGTTTTCTCCTCCATGTACACCGCCTTTTTGCAGCGAGGAAATAAACTTGTTCTCTACTGAGTTTCTACAGGCTTGGGTATACTTTATACTAACATATACTCACCAACCCTCAACTAATAAAGCCTATGAATATGATTTCTGTGGATATCTGAACTCAGCATATATCAGAAACCTGACACAGGAGAAACCCCTGACAATATCCTGAATGACCATAGTTTTTATCCACAACAACTCCTCATCGGTCAGGTAAATATCAGTGGAAGAAATTCAACATTTCAACATACGTAGGAAATATTTTACCAAAAAAATAATATTTCATTAAATATCTGATAATTGAATTGTAAATGTATGAAAGTTTTCAGCAAGTTATCAAACTTTAATCTTTCTCAGAATGTGTTACGGGGAGAATCTATCAATTTGAGAAAGGTAAGTAATAGCGTCTGCTTAGAAATTGTTCCATAAGACTATTGTTTCATATTCATTATGAAAACAAACATAACAATATTGATAACCTAGACATTCACTAGAATAAGATGCTTTAGAAGAATAAGAAATAAATTGCATAAACTGAACAGCATGGAATGTATGTGAATATTTTCTGAGTTCTCTATTTTTTATCTATGTGAGTTTGTATACATGCCTGCCACTTACCAGGTATTTATATGTGTACTGGAACTCAACATCATTATAATAGAATTATGTACCCCTTGCTCAGTAACTGTTCTGACATCAGCTACATTTTACCACATGTAGATTAATAACAAATAAACCTTTTACAGGAAATAGCTGAAAAGTCAGAATCCCATACTACATTCCATTTCTCCTTCTTTCTTTCTGACATGTGTGTATAGGAAAGACTATTGTTACTAAACAGTTTCTTTTCAAAGAAGCCAAACAATGTTTTGTGTGTACTTTTATATTATCTCAGGGTCACCAATACATTTGAAACATATGCCAAAATATGGAAAGAGCCTAGATGTCTATCAACAGATGAATGGATAAAGATGTGGTATTCACACACAGACACACATACACATACATACCCAATGGAATATTACTCGGCCATCAAAAAGAATGAAATCTTGCCATTTGTGGCAATGTGGATGGAACCAGAGGATATTATACTAAGCTAAATAAATCAGTCAGAGAAAGCCAAATACTGTATGATTTCACGCATGTGGAATTTAAGAAATGAACATAGCAGAAGGTAAGGTAAAATAAGAAAACAAAGAGGGAGGCAAACCATAAGGGACTCTTAACCCTATATAGGGAACAAACAGAGTTGCTGGAAGGGAAGTGGGTGGGGGGATGGAGCAACTGGATGATGGGCATTAAGGAGGGTACTTGAAGTACTGTGCACTGGGTATTGTATGCAACTGATGAATCACTAAGTTCTTCCTCTGAGACTAATACAGATTTAAAAATTATAATGCAATAGTAATACAAACAACCTAGTTAAAATGGGCAAAACAGAAGATTAAAACAGGCATTTCAGAAAAGAAGATATATAGATAGCCAATAAATACTAGAAAAGATGTCCAAAGCTTTAGTCATCGAGGAATGCAAATTAAAATTGTAATGTGATAGTATTACAAATCCCTTTGATAGTTCCTTATAAAGTTAACGGTATCATACCTACAAACAACAATTTTAGTTCTAGATATTTGCCCCCAAAGAAACATAAACTGTACCAAAAATTTTTTTTAAGTTTTTTTAAAGAATTTTATTAAGATGTTCAAAGAGTTTTTATTCACAGTAGCGCCAAATTAGAGCCAAAATGTCCATCAACAGATAAATTGTGTAAATAGTGATATTACCTTACAATGGAATAACACTCAGCATAGAAAGTACTACTAATGGATGTATCAACATTGATAAATCTCAATAAGGTTAGTCTGGGAAAAGAAGCCAAGCACAAGAACCTGTATGATCCCATTTCTATGAAATTCTAGAAAAGACATCTAATATAGAGGGATAGGAAGCACATCATTGGTTGCCTAGGAGTGGGGTTTGGGATTCACTGGATAGAGGAACAAGGGAATGTTTTAGTGTGATGGAATGTTCTATATTTAGGTTATGATAGTGTTTACAAAGCTGAATAAGTGCCACTCATCAAAATGTACAAAAAATGCATACACTTTATTTTACATAAATTATGTGTTAGTACAGTTGATTTTAAAAATCATAAAAGTGAACTTTATTATGTATATTATGAGACCCAGCATGTGCCAAGGGGCTTATTGACTTTACTACTTGGGTATTTATTCCCTTCCCCCTCCTGTTTGGCTTTGTGACCTGGGACAAGTCAGTTCTTTATGTTCCTCAGTTTCCTCATTTGTGAAAGGTGCGTAATGATAGTAATTACCTACAATCCATTTTGGGAGCATTTTCTGAATTCATCTGTGTCAATCACTTAAAACCAAACCTGGCACAGAGTAAATGGGCAATAAATAATAACTCTCATCATTATTTTACTAATGCTAAAAATCAAAGTGAATGTGTTCTTTAAAAAAGCTTAAAGCAAGATTATAGTTCATAGTAAAACAAAAGGATAAATTAGACCTAAAGGAGACTTAGCCTTGATTGGATGGGAGTTCCTCACATTATGGTGGCATCAATTTTTCTAACTCTATTTGGTGACACCATCCCTAAAGTGCTTGAAACCTTGGGCTCTGCTAACTTGCTGACATGACTAAGCCCAAAACATTAAGTGTCTAGTTCCCAGGAAATTGTTTTTGAACAAAGACATAAAAAGCCCCTACCCCCAATGAGTCTACATCTCCCCCTTTCCCCCTAAGATTCTCTCTGATAGAAGTTTTTAGAAGCCAGAACTAAGAAGTATTGTCACTTGGGTTCTCTGCTACAGTCCAGGGTAGCAGGCATATACACAAGATGTATAAACATTCTAGAAAGAAGCCACACTTGAGGATAGTACTAATAACACAAACACACACATACACACATTCTAAATGCTTTCAGCATATGATACCACCACTGCCCTAAGTTGTTTCCCTGTTGTATTGAAAGTGATTTCATGTGTGACCAATAATGCCTTTTAACACAGGAACTACATCCTGAGTTCTTTTGCATAATGGAATCACATGGTTACTGCCATAAAAAAAAAAAAGGACTCAGAGATCTGCCCCTGACTTGGCTCTAATCACGGGCAAAAGCCATGAGGTTTCACATTCTTCATCACAGGTGTGTCAGGACCTGAAAAAAACACCATTTCAAGTAGTAGAAGATCCCCTGCCAGTGTATGGAGTTCATGGGGGCATGACTTGGGCCACAGTTTGAGAACTCATCTTCTGGGTTGAAGGAAAATTTTAACAAGGACTTGAGGAGACATTGAGCTCAATTTTCAGAGGCCCTTCCATATTCCTAAGAAAAACTTATTCTCATCAGTGGTGTGGGCATGACCCTACCTGTAAATGTTTTAGCAGCCAGAGGAGGCGAAATCAAATGGCATGATGAGCCCAAAAGCAGTCTTTTGCTTGATAGCATAATTTATTTTATGTCAAAATTATTGGAACAGAGCAGAAGACAGTATTCACAAGATATAGGAAAACAGCATACAAGATTATAGTGAAAGGATGGTATCCACTGAACATAAGTCTGCAACAGAAATCATTAAGTTGACATCAGTTTTAATTGCTAAACCTTATTCCTTGCATAAATGCCTTATATCCAAATATTATGAGGGCCAGTGTTTCAGTCCTTAATTTTTTCATTTGCATTATTTGTTTTAGTAACATCCTTGGGAAAAGCAAAATCCAACATCTGTATCCCCATAAGAGGATAAACCTCTTATCATGGGCCCACAGACCAGGTGCTTGTCCCATAGAAGCCCCACTGCAACTGTAGGACCTGACAAGACCTATGCCTTCTGGAATAGAGCTTGGTGTCTTCAAACAGGCCAACCATGTGGGCTTTGGGGGCTTCCTATAAAGTCCTAATGGACCTACTCTGGAAGTACAGGTCAGGCTGCAAGGTTTGAGCAACTTCTCAGACTGTTTGTAAAAGACTGTTGAGGATCCATATGTCTGCGATTTCTGGTACTGCCTGATTTCATGGAAGGGGAAAGTCTGGGTTGGTAACCATGTGACACCAGCAGAGATTGATGCCTGCTCTTGATGCCTGCTATAGTGCTGGGCACTTTCAGGGTCCTGGGGATCATAACAGCTGTAATGGTTGGCGTGTTGCACCACTGAGACTGCTGAGCAACACTTCCCACACATTTGCCTTCTTTTCTGTGTGGTCTTTGAGAGCAAGAGTGGCCTCTGCACCTGAAGGAGGGCAAAGCAGCTACAGATAACATTTGGTATGACTTTAGCTCTGGACCACATTTAAGTGTACACTTTGTTAAGCCTGGGCACAGCACCCTGCTTAATAGAGGTTTACCAAAGAAAGGAGTGCTTGAATGATGCTTCTAACAATCAAACACACTAGTAATTTGTTTTCATATTATTCTATATTTTTGTGGAAGAAAATGCAATGTTTTAAAGTAAGTGTGGCTTAGCCTGCTCTTTGGCATATTTTTCCAATGTTTTTATATTATTTAGCTATGCATTTCACCCCCAACACTGTTTTTATTGAATCCAGTGATTTTGATATATTGTCTTTTCCTTTTCATTGTCTCTAAGTATTTTCTCATTTCCCTTGTGATTTCTAATTTGGTCTATTGTTTGTTTAAGAGTGTTGTTTATAATTTCCACAAATTTGAATTTTCCAGTTTTCCTTCTGTTACTGATTTTTAACTTCATCCTGCTATGGTCATAGAAGAGATTTTGTATAATACCTTTCTTTTGCAATCTATTGAGACTTAATTTGTGCCCTAATGTTTGGTCTCTCCTGAAGAATGCCCCATGTGCACTTGACACAAATGTGTATTCTGTTGTTTAGTACGGTGTTCTATAAATGTTTGTTAGATCTAGTTTTTTTATTTCGTTGCACAAGTCTTCTGTTTCCTTATCTTCTGTCTGGTTGTACAATCATTATTGATAGTGAGATTGAAATCTCCTTGTTATTATAGAAATATCTGTTTCTCCCTTGATTCTGCCTATTTTTGCTTCTTATTTTGATCTTATTATATGTGTAATTACTTATAGTTGTTATAGCTTGCTGTATTGAACCTTTTATTAACATATAATTTTTAATAACCTTTTAAAAATTTTATTTAAATTCAATTAATTAACATATAGTGTATCATTAGTTTCAGAGGTAGAGTTCGGTTATTCATCATTTGCATATAACACCCAGTGCTCATTAGATCTTGTGCCTTCCTTAATGCCCATCACTCAGTTACCCCATCACCCCACCCACCTCCCCTCCAGCAACCCTCAGTTTCCTATAGTTCAGAGCCTTCTACGGTTTGTCTCCATCTCTGATTTCATCTTATTTTATTTTTCCCTCCCTCCCCCATGATCCTCTGTTTTGTTTCTTCAATTCCACATGAGTGAACTCATAGGATAATTGTCTTTCTCTGATTGACTTATTTCACTTAGCATAATAACCTTTATTTATTTAAAGACTATATTGTCTGATAATACAGGTATCCCTGCACTCTTTTGGTTACTGTTTGCATAGAATATCTTTTCTATCCTTTCAATATCAACCAATTTGTCTTTGGATCTAAAGTAAGTCTCATGGCAGAAGAGTAGGGGACCTTGTTTCATCTGGTCCCTTGAATTTAGCTGGATATCTACCAAACCATTCTGAACACCCACAAAATCAGCCTGAGATGTAAGAAAATATATCTGGAACTCTACAAGCAGAAAAGCGACTGCTTTTTGCAGGGTAGGAGGTGTGGAGAAATGAATCTGAGAGGAAATGTCAGAAGAAAATAGAGGGGGGAGGGGGCCTCCACAAACTGGCTACTGGAAAGTAATATAACACCAGAGTGCAAAATCGGAACCCTTAGAAATCTGCTCCAGTGGGAGACATCCCTTTCTGAAAAGGACTCAGGGGATGAAAAGGGCAGAATTCTAGGTGGGTCATTGTGGTCTTAGAATCCCAGGAGACACAGAACCAACGGGGGTGCCTGAACCAATAGAGTGCCCAAGCAGTGGAGCGGGGAAATTGGTTGTGGTCAGCGAGCACAGGAGAGACTCTCTGCTCCTAAAAATCACAACAATCTTTAATGTCTATGTGCCTAACAACATGGAATTAAAATACATGAGGCAAAAACTGATAGGACTGCTAGAAGAAATACATGAATCCACTATTACAGTTGGAGACTTCAACAACCCTCTATCAGAAATAGACAGATCCAGCAGGCATTAAACAAGTGAAGACATAGTTGAACTCAACAGCACCATAAATTAACTGATATAATTAACACCTACAGACTCTTTCATCTAACGATAGCAGAACACACATTCTTCTCAAGCTCACATGGAACATTCAGTAAGATAGACCACATTCTACATCTAAAACACACATTAATAAATTTAAAAGAACAAAAATTACACAATCTATGCTCTAAGACCACAATGGAATTAAACTAGAAATCAATATAGAAAGAAGGCTAGGAAATGCCCAAATATTTGGAGATTAAGCAATACATTTCTAAATTACATGTGAGTCAAAGAACTCTCAATAGAAAATTTAAAATATTTTGAAGTAAATGAAAATACAACTTATCAAATTTTGGGGGGTGCAGTGAAAACACTGTTTTGAGGGAACTCTGTAGCCTTGTAGAAGAAAGCTCTAAAATCAATCGTCTAAGATTCCACCTTAGAAAACCAGAAAAGAAAGAACAAATCCAAAGTAAACAAAAGAAAAGTGTTAACTAGGGCAGAAATCAATGAAATTGAAAACAGAAGCCAATAGAGAAAAACAATGAAACCAAAAGCTGATTCTTTTAAAAATAAAACTGATTAACCTGTACCCAGTCCAAAGAAAAAAAGACACAAGTAACTAATATCAGAAATGAAAGGACATCACTACAGATGCTGTGGGCATTAAAAAGATGATAAAGGAATACTATAAATAACTCTATGGCCACAAATGTGATAACCTAGATGAAATGAACCAATTCCTCAAAAGACAGAATGTACCAAAACTCACACAAGAAAAAATAGACAATCTAGGGGCACCTGGGTGGCTCAGTCAGTTAAGTGTCTGCCTCAGCTTAGGTCATGAGCCCAGGGTCTGGGAATTGAACCCCACATTGGGCTCCCTGCTCAGCAGGGAGTGTGCTTCTCCCTCTGCCCCTCGTCCCTGCTCATTCTCTTTCTCTATCTCAAATAAATAAAATCTTAAACAGAAAAGAAAAAATAGACAATCTGAATAGGACTATATCTATTAAAGAAATTAAATCAACAAAGAAATTAAATCGGGCGCCTGGGTGGCTCAGTTGGTTAAGCGACTGCCTTCGGCTCAGGTCATGATCCTGGAGTCCCGGGATCGAGTCCCGCATCGGGCTACCTGCTCAGCGGGGAGTCTGCTTCTCCCTCTCCCGCTCCCCCCTCTTGTGCTCTTTCTCTCTCTCGCTCTCTCTCTCAAATAAATAAATAAAATCTTTAAAAAAATAAAAAAAACAAAGAAATTAAATCAACAATACTGGAAGTCTTACATTAAGACAAGAAAAGGAAATAAAACTTACTGATTGGGAAAAAAGAAAGAAAGCCATCTTTGTTCGCAGATGATGTGATTGCCTATGTAGAAAATCTGAAAGAATGAACAAGAAAACTGGAACTAATAAGCAATTATAACAAGGTTGCAGGCTACAGGATATATACAAATGCCAATCATTTTCCTATATGCCAGCAATAAACAAGTGGAATTTGAAATTAAAAACAATACTATTTACATTAGCACTGCCCCAAAATGAAAAACTTAAATATAATTCTAACAAAAAATGTACAAGATCTATATGAGGAAAACTACAAAACTCAGATGAAAGAAATAAAAGAATAACTAGACAAATGGAGAGGCATTCCATGTTTATGAATAGGAAAACTCAGTATTGCCAGGATGTCAGTTCTTCCCAATTTGATGTATAGATTCAATGGATTAAATGTAATCCCAATCAAAATACCAGAAATATTTTATGGATACAAACTGATTCTAAATGTAATATAGAGAGGCAAAAGACCCAGACTAGCCAACATAATATTGAAAGAGAAAACCAAAGTCAGAGGACTGACACTATCAACTTCAAGACTTACTATAGAGCTAAAGTAATCAAGACAATGGGGCAGAAAGAATGGTGAAAGAAAAGACTAATAGATCAATGGAACAGAATAGAAAGCCCAGAAATAGACCCACACAAATATAGTCAAATGATATTTGAAAAAAGAACAAAGTAACACAATGGAGAATGACAGATTTTTCAAAAAATGGTGTTGAAACAACTGAATGCCCACATCAAAAAGAAGTACCAGGACTTTACATCCTTTACAAATATTAACTTGAAATGGATCATAAACCTAAATGTAAAGTGCAAAGATAACATAAGAGAAAATCTAGATGATCTTGGGTTTGGCAATGACTTTTTGGGTATAACACCAAAGACATCATGATTCATAAAAGAAAGAATTGATAAACTGAACTTCATTAAAATTAAAATTTTCTGCTTTGCAAAAGACACTGTCAACAGGATGAGGAGACAAGTCACACTGAGAGAAAAAATTTACAAGAGACATATCTGATAAAGGACTGCTATCTAAAATATACAAAGCACCCCCAAAGTACTAGAACTCATACAGCAATTCGGCAACGTGGCAGGATACAAAATCAGTGAACAGATATCAGTTGCATTTCTATACACTAACAATGTGACTGAAAAAAGAGAAATTAAGGAATCAATTCCATTTAAAATAGCACCAAAAACCCTAAGATACCTAGGAATAAACCTAACCAAAGAGGTAAAGGACCTATTTTCTAGAAACTACAAAACACTTATGAAAGAAATTGAGGAAGACACAAAGAGATGGAAAAACATTCCATCCTCTAGGATTGAAAGAATAAACATTGTGAAAATATCTATGTTGCCCAGAGCAATCTACACTTTCAATGCAATCACTATCAAAATACCATCAACATTTTTCACAGAGCTGGAACAAACAATCCTAAAATTTGTATGGAACCAGAAAAGACCCCAAATAACCAGGGGAATTTGAAAAAGAAAACCAACACTGGGGGCATCACAATGCCTGACTTCAAGCTATATTACAAAGCTGTGATCATCAAGACAGCATGGTACTGGCACAAAAACAGACATATAGATCAATGGAACAGAATAGACACCTCGGAAATGGACCCTCAACTCTATGGTCAACTAATCTTTGACAAATCAGGAAAGAATATCCAATGGAAAAAAGACAGTCTCTTCAATAAATGGTGCTGGGAAAATTGGACAACCACATGCAGAAGAATGAGACTGGCCCATTCTCTTACACCATACACAAAGATAAACTCAAAATGGATGAAAGACCTAAATGTGAGACAGGAATCCACCAAAATCCTAGAGGAGAACATAGGCTGTAACCTCTTTGACTTCGGCCACAGGGACTTCTTTCAAGACATGTCTCTAAAGGCAAGGGAAACAAAAGCTAAAATGAACTTTTGGAAGTTTATCAAGATAAGAAGCTTTTGCACAGCAAAGGAAATAGTCAACAAAACTAAGAGGCAACCCACAGAATGGGAAAAGATATTTGCAAATGACTTACAGATAAAAGGCTGATATCCAAGATCTATAAAGAACTTCTCAAACTCAACACCCAAAAAACAAATAATCAAGTCAAGAAATGGGCAGAAGACATAAACAGACACTTCTCCAAAGAAGATATACAAATGTAACAGAGGGAGGGGGGTAAAGATGGCGGAGTAGGGGACCCTATTTCAACTGACCCCTGGAATTCAGCTGGATATCTACCAGACCACTCTGACCACCCACGAAACCAGCCTGAGATGTAAGAAGATCTGGATCTCTACAAACAGAATATCGCAGGCGGTTGGTTTTGATGTACGAAGCGGGGAGCCGTGATTCCACCGGCAGATATCGGAGGATAAATGGCAGCGGGAGGGTGCCTGGCCGTGGGGATCCTACACCGCTGGTGAGCGACAGCCTCGCGCGCTGGAGATGGGGCACAGACTCACAGACCAGTAGCGGTGGGGAAAGGACTTTAGGGCAGCCCCTGGGGTGGAAACTGGGAGTGGCAGGGTCGCGCGCGTGAACTGGGAGCAGCTGGCGGTTTTAGAAGCACAAAGGGCAGAGACGTGCCCCAACCTGGAGGCAGGACTGGGAGCACTGCGGAAGGGCACACAACTCAGGATGCTGCAGTTTATAGCAGCACGGACAAAAACGGAGATGGTGTGGCCTGGAGAGCTCACTGAAGAACAGACTGCGGTCTCTCTGCTCTGAGGCAGAGGGTTGGAAACGGTCTCTTCTGCTCTGACTCGCGGAAGAGACGCGGAAAGCCTCCAGGGAAAGCTGCCAGAGAACAAAAGCCCGGAAAACTGATTCCCACTGAGCCCATCCTCACCACAGGGGGGCAGGGCAACTCCGCCCAAACAGGGTTGCCTGAGTAACAGCGCGGCAGGCCCCTCCCCCAGAAGACAGGCTGGGAAAACAAGAGGCCAGCAACCCTAAAGTCCCAAGAAAACAGGTGCATCTTACTTGGGTTCTGGTCAATAATTTGGACTCTATACATTCCCTCAAACACCCATCAACAGAATGACTAGGAGGAGGAACCCCCAAAATAGAAAAGACTCAGAGATTATGACTTACGCTGCAGATTTACAAATGGATGCAGATATAACCAAGATGTTGGAGATGGAATTCAGGCTAGCAATTGTGAAGACAATGGCTAGAATGGAGAAATCAATTAATGGCAACATGGAGTCTCTAAGGGCAGAAATGAAAGCTGAATTGGCAGAACTTAAAAATGCTATCAATGAGATCCAATCCAATATAGATAATCTAACAGCTAGGGTAAGTGAGCAGAAGAACAAATAAGCAACCTGGAAGACAATATAATAGATAAAAAAGGGAAAAGAGGAGGCCAGGGAAAAACAACTCAGAATCCATGAAAATAGAATCAGAGAAATAAGTGACACCATGAAGCGTTCCACTGTCAGAATTATTGGAATGCCGGAGGGAGTGGAGAGAGAGAGAGGACTAGAAGATGTATTTGAGCAAATCATAGCTGAGAACTTCCCTAATCTGGGGAATGAAACAAGCATTTGCATCCTAGAGGCAGAGAGGACCCCTCCTAAGATCAAGGAAAACAGGCCAACACCCCAGCATGTAATAGTAAAACTTGCAAATCTTACAACCAAGGAAACCATCTTAAGGGCAGTTAGGGGGAAGAGACTCCTTATGTACAGAGGGAGGAACATCAGAATAACGTCAGACCTATCCACAGAGACCTGGCAAGCCAGAAAGGCCTGGCAAGACATATTCAGGGTACTAAACGAGAAGAACATGCAGCCAAGAATACTTTATCCAGCAAGGCTTTCATTTAGAATGGATGGAGAGATGGAGAGCTTCCACGACCAGCAGAAACTGAAAGAATATGTGACCACTAAGCTGATCCTGCCAGAAATATTAAGGGGGGTCCTATAAAAGGAGAAAGACCCCAACAGTGATCTACAACAGAAATTTACAGGGACAATCTATAAAAACAACGTCTTCACAGGCAACATGATGACAATTAATTCATATCTTTCAATAATCACTCTCAACGTGAATGGCCTAAAGGCTCCCATAAAACGGCACAGGGTTGCAGATTGGATAAAAAGACAGGACCCATCCATATGCTGTCTACAAGAGACTCATTTTGAACCTAAAGATACATCCAGACTGCAAGTGAAGGGATGGAGATCCATCTTCCATGCCAGCGGACCTCAAAAGAAAGCTGGGGTAGCAATTCTTAGATCAGACAAATTAGATTTTAAACTAAAGTCTGTAATAAGAGACACAGAAGGACACTATATAATTCTTAAAGGGTCTATCCAACAAGAAGATCTAACAATTGTAAATATCTATGTCCCCAACATGGGAGCAGCCATCTACATAAGCCAACTGTTAACCAAAATAAAGAGTCATATTGATAACAATACGTTAATTGTAGGAGACCTCAATGCTCCACTCTCAGCAATGGACAGATCATCTAAGCAGAAAATCAACAAGGAAACAAGAGCTTTGAATGATACATTGGACCAGATGGACCTCATAGATATTGACAGAACATTCCACCCTAAAACAACAGAATACTCAGTCTTCTCGAGCACACACTTCTGCAACTTTCTCCAGAATAGACCACATACTGGGTCACAAATCAGGTCTCAACTGATACCAAAAGTTTGAGATTATTCCCTGCATATTCTCAGACCATAATGCTTTAAAACTGGAACTCAATCACAAGAAAAAATTTGGCAGAAATTCAAACACTTGGAAGCTAAAGACCACTCTGCTGAAGAATGTTTGGGTCAACCAGGAAATCAAAGAAGAACTTAAACAATTCATGGAAATGAATGAGAATGAAAACACATCAGTCCAAAACCTATGGGATACTGCAAAGGTGGTCCTAAGGGGAAAATACATAGCCATCCAAGTCTCACTCAAAAAAATAGAAAAATCCCGAACTCACCAACTAACTCTACACCTTAAAGAACTAGAGAAAAAGCAACAAACAATGCCTAAGCCATGCATTAGAAGAGAAATAATTAAAATTAGAGCAGAAATCAATGAATTAGAAACCAGAAACACAGTAGATCAGATCAATGAAACTAGAAGCTGGTTCTTTGAAAGAATTAATAAGATCGATAAACCACTGGCCAGACTTATCCAAAAGAAAAGAGAAAGGACCCAAATTAATAAAATTATGAATGAAAGAGGAGAGATCACGACTAACACCAAGGAAATAGAAACAATTATTAGAAATTATTATCAACAACTATATGCCAATAAACTGAGCAATCTGGATGAAATGGAGGCCTTCCTGGAAACCTATAAGCTGCCAAGACTGAAACAGGAAGAAATTGACAACCTGAATAGGCCAATAACCAGGAACGAGATTGAAGCAGTGATCAAAAACCTCCCAAAAAACAAGAGTCCAGGGCCTTTTGGATACCCTGGGGAATTCTACCAAAACATTCAAAGAAGAAATAATACCTATTCTACTGAAGCTGTTTCAAAAAATAGAAAGAGAAGGAAAACTTCCAAACTCATTCTGTGAGGCCAGCATTACCTTAATCCCCAAACCAGGCAAAGACCCCATCAAAAAGGAGAATTTCAGACCGATATCCCTGATGAATATGGATTCCAAAATCCTCAACAAAATCCTAGCTAATAGGATCCAACAATACATTAAAAGGATCATCCACCACGACCAAGTGGGATTTATCCCCGGGATGCAAGTGTGGTTCAACATTTGCAAATCAATCAATGTAACAGAACACATTAATAAGAGGAGAGAGAAGAACCATATGGTCCTCTCAATTGATGCAGAAAAAGCATTTGACAAATTACAGCATCCTTTCCTGATTAAAACTCTTCAGAGTATAGGGATAGAGGGAACATTCCTCAAGTTCATAAAATCCATCTATGAAAAACCCACAGCGAATATCATCCTCAATGGGGAAAAGCTGAGAGCCTTTCCCTTAAGATCAGGAACACGTCAAGGATGCCCACTCTCGTCACTATTGTTCAACATAGTACTAGAAGTCCTAGCAACCGCAATCAGACAACAAAAAGAAATAAAAGGTATTCAAATTGGCAAAGAAGAAGTCCAACTCTCTCTTTTCGCAGATGACATGATACTTTATGCGGAAAACACAAAACACTCCACCCCCAAATTACTAGACCTCATACAGCAATTCAGTAATGTGGCAGGATACAAAATCAATGTACAGAAATTAGTTGCTTTCTTATACACTAACAATGCAACTGTAGAAAGAGAAATTAGAGAAACGATTCCATTTACAATAGCACAAAAAACCATAAGATACCTCGGAATAAACCTAACCAAAGAGGTACAGGATCTATACTCTAGGAACTACAACACACAAAAAGATGGAAAAACATTCCATGCTCATGGATCGGAGGAGTAAACATTGTTAAAATGTCTATGCTGCAAGCAATCTATACCTTCAATGTCATCCCGATCAAAATTCCAATGACATTTTTCAAAGTGCTGGAACAAACAATCCTAAAAATGTATGGAACCAGAAAAGGCCCCGAATCGCTAAGGAAATGTTGAAAAAGAAAAACAAAGCTGGAGGCATCACGTTGCCCGATTTCAAGCTATATTACAAAGCTGTGATCACCAAGACAGCATGGTACTGGCACAAAAACAGACATATAGATCAATGGAACAGAATATGGACCGTCAACTCTATGGTCAAATAATCTTTGACAAAGCAGAAAAAAATATACAATGGAAAAAAGACAGTCTCTTCAATAAATGGTGCTGGGAAAATTGGACAGCCACATGCAGAAGAATGAAACTTGACCATTGTCTAACACCATTCACAAAGATAAACTCAAAATGGATGAAAGACCTCAATGTGAGACAGGAATCCATCAAAATCCTAGAGGAGAACATAGGCAGTAACCTCTTTGACATCGGCCACGGCAACTTCTTTCAAGATACATCTCCAAAAGCTAGTGAAACAAAAGCAAAAATGAACTTTTGGGACTTCATCAAGATAAAAAGCTTCTGCACAGCAAAGGAAACAGTCAACAAAACAAAGAGGCAACCCACAGAATGGGAGAAGAGATTTGCAAATGACACTACAGATAAAGGGCTGGTATCCAAGATCTATAAAGAACTTCTCAAACTCAACACCCAAAAAACAAATAATCAAGTCAAAAAGTGGGCAGAAGAGATGAAAAGACACTTCTCTGAAGAAGACATACAAATGGCTAACAGACACATGGAAAAATGTTCATCATCATTAGCATCAGGGAAATCCAAATCAAAACCACATTGAGATACCACCTTACACCAGTTAGAATGGCAAAAATGGACAGGGAAAGGAACAACAAATGTTAGAGAGGTTGTGGAGAAAGGGGAACCCTCTTACACTGTTGGTGGGAATGCAAATTGGTACAGCCACTTTGGAAAACAGTGTGGAGGTGCCTCAAAAATTTAAAAATAGAGCTACCCTATGACCCAGCAATTGTACTCCTGGGTATTTACCCCAAAGACACAGATGTAGTGAAAAGAAGGGCCATATGCACCCCAATGTTCATAGCAGCAATGTCTGCAATAGCCAAACTTGGAAAGAGCCGAGATGCCCTTCAACAGATGAATGGATAAAGAAGATGTGGTCCATATCTACAATGGAATATTACTCAGCCATCAGAAAAGATGAATACCCAACTTTTACATCAACATGGATGGGACTGGAGGAGATTATGCTAAGTGAAATAAGTCAAGCAGAGAAAGTCAATTATCATATGGTTTTACTTATTTGTGGAACATAAGGAATAGCATGGAGGACACTAGGAGAAGGAAGGGAAAAATGAAGGGGTGGAATTGGAGGGAGAGATGAACCATGAGAGACCATGGACTCTGAGAAACAAACAGGGTTTTAGAGGGGAATGGGGAGGGGGGATTGGTTAGCCCAGTGATGGGTATAAAGGAGGGCACATACTGCATGGAGCGCTGGGTGTTATACGAAAACAATGGACGGTGGATCACCACATCAAAAACTAATGATGTATGGTGAGTAACATAACATAATAAAATTTTTTTAAAAAATGTCTAACAGACACACGAATAAATGTTCAACATCACTTTGCATCAGGGAAATACAAATCAAAACCACAATGAGATACCACCTTACACCAGTTACAATGGCAAAAATTAACAAGAGAGGAAACACCAAATATTCGGTGAGGATGTAGAGAAAGGGGAACCCTCTTACACTGCTAGTGAGAATGCATGCTGGTATAGCCATTCTGGAAAACAGTATGGAGGAGCCTCAAGACGTTAAAAATAGAGCTACCCTATGACCCAGCCATTGCACCACTAGGTATTTACCCCAAAGTTACAGATGTAGTGAAAAGAAGGGGTACCTGCACCCCAATGTTTATAGCAGCAATGTCCACAATAGCCAAACTGTGGAAGGAGCCAAATTGTCCTTCAACAGATGAATGGATAAAGATGATGTGGTTCATATATACAATGGAGGTGGAGGAGCAAGATGGCGGAAGAGTAGGAGACCTAAATTTTTTCTGGTCCGAGGAATTCAGCTAGATATGGATCAAACCATTCTGAACACCTATGAATTCAACAGGAGATCGAAGAAAAGAATAGCAGCAACTCTCTGAACAGAAAAGCGACCACTTTCTGGAAGGTAGGACATGCGGAGAAGTGAATCCTAGGCGATATTTGGGAGGATAGAAGGCGGGGGAGGGGGCCTCCATCAGCCACTACTGGCAAGTGATAGAGCAGCAGAGCACAAAATTGGAAATTTTAGAAGCCGGCCCGGCGGAGGGACATCGTCCCAGGGGCAAAGGGGGGGGGGGGGGGGTGTGGAACCCTCACTGGGACAGTGTGGTCTCAGGACCATCGGGGTCAGAGAAAGACCAGTGTTGCCTGAGTGTGGCAGAACTCCCAGGTATCAGAGCGGGGAAGCTGGCTACAGAGACAGAGCCGAGGCGCAGGCTCTCAGCTCGGGGTTGCCATAAACCATGATCCGTGGCACAGTCGGGCCACTGCTCCTCCAGCAGGGACCCAACAAGTGGCAGATCCGGGGAGACTCCTCTTCCTCCACCGGGAGAAGTGGCGCGGGAGCGCACTGCAGGGATCTGCTGGGTTGGGAGACTCCACACGGGGTCGTGTGCGAGAGATAGAAATGCTCGGTCACAGGCCGGGTGAGCACGGAGTGCGGCCGGAGACCGGGGAAATGGGCGTGATTGACTGCTTTTCTCTGGGGGCGCACTGAGGAGTGGGACCCCGAGTTCTCTGCTCCTCCGAGGCAGAGATTGGGAGGCCGCCATTCTCACTCTCATCATCCAAGGCCAAACGTAAAGCTTGCAGGGAACAAAAAGCTCCGGAGAGCAAACGCTAGCAGATTACTTAGCCTGGACCGGGCAAGGGCGGGGCAATGTCACCTCCAGCAAAGACATTTGGGAGCCACAGCAACAGGCCCCTCCCCCAGAAGATCAGCAAGAACCACCAGCCGAGATCAAGTTCACCGATCAATGAGAATGGCAGAACTCCAGCGCTAGGGGAATACTGCACATAGAATTCATGGCTTTTTTCCCATGATTCTTTAGTCTTTCAAAGTTAATGTTTTTTTTTGTTTGTTTGTTTTTGTTTTTTTTAAAGATTTTATTTATTTATTTGACAGAGAGAGACACAGCGAGAGAGGGAACACAAGCAGGGGGAGCGGGAGAGGGAGAAGCAGGCTTCCCGCTGAGCAGGGAGCCCGATGCGGGGCTCGATCCCAGGACCCTGGATCATGACCTGAGCCGAAGGCAGACGCTTAACGACTGAGCCACCCAGGCGCCCCCAAAGTTAATGTTTTTAAACGGTCTTTTTCTTTTTTCTTTTTTGAATTTTTCTTTTTCCCTTTCTCAACCAATATCTTATCAATCCCTTTTTTAAAATACCTTTTTTAGTTTTCATTTTTAGAGTCGTATTCTATCCCTTCATAGTAGTTAACCCTATTTTTGGTACATATATATAATTTGTTCTCTCTTTAAAATTTTGGGATATAGTTTCTTCTCACAGACCAAAATATACCCTAAATCTCGGGTGTATGGCTTTGTTCTAATCTCCTGCCTGATCACATTCTCTCCCTCTTTTTTTTTAAATCCTCTTCTTTCTTCTTTCAACCAACTTCTTATCTTGTCAATTCCTATTATAAAATCTTTTATAATTATCATCTTTACATTCATATTGCACCCCTTCATCGTATTAACCCTTATTGTTGTACATATATAAGTTTTTCTTTCCTTAAAATTTTGGGAGGCACGTTCTTCTAAGGGACCAAAATACGCCCAAAATCTAGTGTGTGGCACTGATCTATGCACCAGCCTGATCATATTTGATCATATTCTGGTTTTGTTTGTTTGTTTTTGTCTTCTTTTTCTTTTGTCTTCTTTTTTTTTCATTCCCTTTCTTTTCCCCTGCTTTCAGGTCTCATCTAATTTGTTTAGTGTATATTTTTCTGGGATCATTGTTAGCCTGTTAGCATTTTGTTCTCTCAATCATCTATTCTCCTCTGGACAAATAGACAAGACAGAAAAATCACCTCAAAAAAAGGAACAAGAGGTAGTACCGACTGCCAGGGACCTAATCAATACAGACATTAGTAAGATGTCAGAACTAGAGCTCAGAATGACGATTTTAAAGATACTAGCTGGGATGGAAAAAAGCATGGGAGATATTAGAGAAACTTTTTCTGGAGATATAAAAGAACTAAAATCTAACCAAGTCGAAATCAAAAAGGCTATTAATGAGGTGCAATCAAAAATGGAGGCTCTAACTGCTTGGATAAATGAGGCAGAAGAGAGAATTAGTGATATAGAAGACCAAATGATGGAAAATAAAGAAGCTGAGAAAAAGAGAGAGAAACAACTACTGGATCACGAGGCCAGAATTCAAGAGATAAGTGATACCATAAGATGAAACAATATTAGAATAATTGGGATCCCAGAAGAAGAAGAAAGAGAGAGAGGGGCAGAAGGTATATTGGAGCAAATTATAGCAGAGAACTTCCCTAATCTGGGGAAGGAAACAGGCATCAAAATCCAGGAGGCACAGAGAACCCCTCTCAAAATCAATAAAAATAGGTCAACACCCTGACATCTAATAGTAAAACTTACGAGTCTCAGAGACAAAGAGAAAATCCTGAAAGCAGCTCGGGAGAAGAGATATGTAACCTACAATGGTAGAAACATTAGATTGGCAACAGACTTATCCACAGAGACCTGGCAGGCCAGGAAGGACTGGCATGATATATTCAGAGCACTACATGACAAAAATATGCAGCCAAGAATTTTATACCCAGCTAGGCTATCATTGAAAGTAGAAGAAGAGATAAAAAGCTTCCAGGACAAACAAAAACTAAAGGACTTTGCAAACACGAAACCAGCCCTACAAGAAATATTGAAAGGGGTCCTCTAAGCAAAGAGAGAGCCTAAAAGCAACATAGACCAGAAAGGAACACAGACAATATACAGTAATGGTCACCTTACAGGCAATACAATGGCACTAAATTCCTATCTTTCAATAGTTACTCTGAATGTAAATGGACTAAATGCCCCAATCAAAAGACACAGGCTATCAGATTGGATAAAAACAGAAGACCCATCGATATGCTGTCTGCAAGAGACTCATTTTAGACCCAAAGACACCCCCAGATTGAAAGTGAGGGGGTGGAAAACCATTTACCATGCTAATGGACACCAAAAGAAAGCTGGGGTGGCAATCCTTATATCAGACAAATTAGATTTTAAACCAAAGACTGTAATAAGAGATGAGGAAGGACACTATATCCTACTTAAAGGGTCTATCCAACAAGAAGATCTAACAATTGTAAATATCTATGCCTCTAACATGGGAGCAGCCAATCATATAAGCCAATTAATAACAAAAGCAAAGAAACACATCGACAACAACACAATAATAGTAGGGGACTTTAACACCCCTCTCACCGAAATGGACAGATCATCTAAGCAAAAGATCAACAAAGAAATAAAGACTTTGAATGACACACTGGACCAAATGGACTTCACAGATATATTCAGAACATTCCATCTCAAAGCAACAGAATACACATTCTTCTCTAGTGCACATGGAACATTTTCCAGAATAGATCACATCCTAGGCCACAAATCAGGTCTCAACCTGTACCAAAAGATTGGGATCATTCCCTGCATATTTTCAGACCACAATGCTTTGAAACTAGAACTCAATCACAAGAGGAAAGTCGGAAAGAATTCAAGCACATGGAGGCTAAAGAGCATCCTACTAAAGAATGAACGGGTTAACCAGGAAATTAAAGAAGAATTTAAAAAATTCATGGAAACAAATGAAAATGAAAACACAACTGCTCAAAATCTTTGGGATGCAGCAAAGGCAGTCCTAAGAGGAAAGTATATAGCAATACAAGCCTTTCTCAAGACACAAGAAAGGTCTCAAATACACAACCTAACCCTACACCTAAAGGAGCTGGAGAAAGAACAGCAAATAAAGACTAAACCCAGCAGGAGAAGAGAAATAATAAAGAACAGAGCAGAAATCCATGAAATGGAAACCAAAAGAACAGTAGAACAGAGCTGGTTCTTTGAAAGAATTAACAAGATTGATAAACCCCTGGCCAGACTTATCAAAAAGAAAAGAGAAATGACCCAAATAAATAAAATCATGAATGAAAGAGGAGAGATCACAACCAACACCAAAGAAATACAAACAATTATAAGAACATATTATGAGCAACTCTATGCCAGCAAATTAGATAATCTGGAAGAAATGGATGCATTCCTAGAGATGTATCAACTACCAAAACTGAACCAGGAAGAAACAGAAAACCTGAACAGACCCATAACCACTAAGGATTGAAGCAGTCATCAAAAATCTCCCAACAAACAAAACCCTAGGGCCAGATGGCTTCCCAGGGGAATTCTACCAAACATTTAAAGAAGAGTTAATACCTATTCTTCTGAAACTGTTCCAAAAAATAGAAATGGAAGGAAAACTTCCAAACTCGTTTTATGAGGCCACCATTCTCTTGATCGTCAAACCAGACAAAGACCCCATCAAAAAGGAGAATTACAGACCAATATCCTTGATGAACATGGATGCCCAAAGTCTCACCAAAATACTACCCAATAGGATCCAACAGTACATAAAAAGGACCAGGACCAAGTGGGATTTATCCCTGGGCTGCAAGGTTGGTTCAACATCTGCAAATCAATCAATGTGATACAATACATTAACAAAAGAAAGAACAAGAATCATATGATCCTCTCAATAGATGCAGAAAAAGCATTTCACAAAGTACAGCATCCTTTCTTGATCAAATCTTTTCAGAGTATAGCAATAGAGGGTACATACATCAATATCATAAAAGCTGTCTATGAAAAACCCACACCAAATATCATTCTCAATGGGGAAAAACTGAGAGCTTTACCCCTAAGGTCAGGAACGCAGCAGGGATGTCCACTATCAACACTGCTATTCAACATAGTATTAGAAGTCCTAGCCACAGCAAACAGACAACAAAAAGAAATAAAAGGCATCCGAATCAGCAAAGAAGTCAAACTCTCACTCTTTGCAGATGATATGATACTTCATGTGGAAAACCCAAAAGACTCCACCCCAAAACTGCTAGAACTCATACAGGAATTCAGTAAAGTGGCAGGATATAAAATCAATGCACAGAAATCAGTGGCATTCCTATACATCAACAACAAGACAGAAGAAAGAGAAATTAAGGAGTGAATCCCATTTACAATTGCACCCAAAACCGAAGATACCTAGGAATAAATCTAACCAAAGAGGCTAGGATCTGTACTCAGAAAACTATAAAATACTCATGAAAGAAATTGAGGAAGACACAAAGAAATGGAAAAATATTCCATGCTCATGGATTGGAAGAACAAATATTGTGAAGATGTAAATGCTGCCTAGAGCAATCTACACATTCATTGCAATTCCTGTCAAAATACCGTCCACGTTTTTCAAAGAAGTGGAACAAATAATCCTAAAATTTGTATGGAACTAAAAAAGACCCCGAATAGCCAGAGGAGTGTTGAAAAAGAAAAGCAAAGCCGGTGGCATCACAATTCCGGACTTCAAGCTCTATTACAAAGCTGTCATCATCAAGACAGTATGGTACTGGCACAAAAACAGACACATAGATCAATGGAACAGAATAGAGAGCGGAGAAATGGACCCTCAACTCGAGCAATCTTTATCAAATCAGGAAAGAATGTCCAATGGAAAAAAGACAGTCTCTTCAACAAATGGTGTTGGGAAAATTGGACAGCCACATGCAGAAGAATGAAACTGGACCATTTCCTTACACCACACACAAAAATAGACTCCAAATGGTTGAAAGACCTAAATGTGAGACAGGAGTCCATCAAAGTCCTAAAGGAGAACACAGGCAGCAACCTCTTCGACCTCAGCCACAGCAACTTCTTCCTAGAAACATCGCCAAAGGCAAGGGAAGCAAGGGCAAAAGTGAACTATTGGGACTTCATCAGATAAAAAGCTTTTGCACAGCAAAAGAAACAGTCAACAAAACCAAAAGACAACCGACAGAATGGGAGAAAATATTTGCAAATGACATATCAGATAAAGGGCTAGTATCCAAAATCTATAAAGAACTCCTTAAACTCAACACCCAAAGATCAAATGATCCAATCAAGAAATGGGCAGAAGACATGAACAGACATTTTTCCAAAGAAGACATCCAAATGGCCAACAGACACATGAAAAAGTGTTCAACATCACTCAGCATCAGGGCAATCCAAATCAAAACCTCAATGAGATACCCCCTCACACCAGTCAGAATGGTTAAAATTAACAAGTCAGGAAATGACAGATGTTGGCGGGGATGTGAGAAAGAGGAACCCTCCTACAATGTTGGTGGGAATGCAAGCTGGTGCAGCCACCACTCTGGAAAACAGTCCGGACGTTCCTCAAAACGTTTAAAATAGAGCTACCAGGCGACCCAGCAATGCTCTACTGGGTATTTACCCCAGAGATACAAATGTGGGGATCCGAAGGGGTACGTGCACCCCGATGTTTATAGCGGCAATGTCCACAATAGCCAAACTGTGGAAAGAGCCAAGATGTCCATTGACAGATGAATGGATAAAGAAGATGTGGTATATATGTACAATGGAATATTATACAGCCATCAAAAAGAATGAAATCTTGCCATTTGCAACGACATGGATTGAACTGGAGGTTATTATGCTGAGCGAAATAAGTCAATCAGAGAAAGATATGTATCATATGACCTCACTGATATGAGGAATTCTTAATCTCAGGAAAGAAACTGAGGGTTGCTGGAGTGGTGGGGGGTGGGAGGGATGGGGTGGCTGGGTGATAGACATTGGGGAGGCTCTGTGCTATGGTGAGTGCTGTGAATTGTGCAAGACTGTTGAATCACAGATCTGTACCTCTGAAAGAAATAATACATTATATGTTTAAAAAAAAAGAAGAAGAAGAAGATAGCAGGAGGGGAAGAATGAAGGGGCGGAAATCGGAGGGGGAGATGAACCATGAGAGATGATGGACTCTGAAAAACAAACTGAGGGTTCTAGAGGGGAGGGGGGTGGGAAAATGGGTTAGCCTGGTGATGGGTATTAAAGAGGGCACATTCTGCATGGAGCACTGGGTGTTATACGCAAACAATGAATCATGGAACACTACATCAAAAACTAATGATGTTATATATGGTGATTAACACAACATAATAATAAAAAAAAAGATGATGTGGTCTATATATACAATGGAATATTCTACAGCCATCAAAAGGAATGAAATCTTGTAATTTGCAACGACGTGGATGGAACTGGGGGGTATTATGCTGAGCAAAATAAGTCAATCAGAAAAAGACTTGTATCATATGACCTCACTGATATGAGGAATTCTTAATCTCAGGAAAGAAACTGAGGGTTGCTGGAGTGGTGGGGGGTGGGAGGGATGGGGTGGCTGGGTGATAGACACTGGGTAGGGTATGTGCTATGGTGAGCGCTGTGAATGTGCAAGACTATTGCATTACAGACCTGTACCTCTGAAACAAATAATACATTATATGTTAAAAAAAAAAAAAAGAAGAAGAAGAAGAAGATAGCAGGAAGGGAAAAATGAAGGGGGGGAAATCGGAGGGGGAGATGAACCATGAGAGACTATGGACTCTGAGAAACAAACTGAGGGTTCTAGAGGGGAGGGGGGTGGGGGAAAGGGGTAGCCTGGTGATGGGTATTAAAGAGGGCACATTCTGCATGGAGCACTGGGTGTTATTCGCAAACAATGAATCATGGAACACTACATCAAAAACTAATGATATAATGTATCGTGATTAACATAACATAATAAAAAAATAAAAATAAAAAATATATATGCAATGGAATATTATTCAGCCATCAGAAAGGATGAAGACCCACCATTTGCATCGACATGGATGGAACTGAAGGTATTATGCTAAGTGAAATAAGTCAATCAGAGAAAGACAATTATCATATGGTTTCACTCATATGTGGAACACAAGGAATAATGTGGAGGATCACAGGGGAAGGAGGGAAAACTGAATGGGAAAAAATCAGAGAGGGAGACAAACCATGAGAGTCTCAGGACTCCAGGAACCAAACTGAGGGTTACAGAAGGGAGGGGGTTAGGGGGAGGGGGTAACCGGGTGATGGATATTAAGGAGGGCATGTGTGGTGATGAGCACTGGGTGTTATATTCAGCTAATTAATCATTGAACACTACATCAAAATCTAATGATGTACTATATGTTGGCTAATTGAACATAATAAAAAAATAAAATAAATAAATATGGAAAAAATAAAATATAGAAAAAATTGTTAAAACTCAACAATAAGAAAACCAACAACTTGATGAAACAATGGGCAAAATATCTGAATAGACACCTCACCAAAGAAAATATAGAGATGACAAGTATAAGAAAAGGTATTCAAGGGACACCAGGGTGGTTCAGTCAGTTAAGCTCTTGATTTGGGCTCAGGTCATGATCTCATCCTGGGATTGTGCCCCGTGTGGGACTCAACGCTCAGCGGGGAGTCTTCTTGAGATTCTCTCTCCCTGTTCCTCTGCCCTTCCCCCTGCTCACATGCTCGTGCTCTCTCTCTTTCTCTCAAATAAATAAATAAATCTCAAAAAAAGAAAGATGCTCAACATCCTATGTTATTAGGCAGTTGCAAATTAAAACAACAATAAACACCACTACATAACTATTAGAATGACCAAATCCAAAACACTGACAACACCAAATGCTGGTGAGGATGAGTAGCAACAGGAACTCTCATTCATTGCTGGTGAGAATGCGAAATGGTTCAGCCATTTTGGGAGACAATTTGGCAATTTCTTACAAACTATGCACACTCATTCCATCTGATCCAGCATTCATGCTCCTTGGTGTTCACCCAAATGAGTTGAAAACTTAAATCCATGCAGAAGCTTGCACATGGATATTTATAACTGCTTTATTCATAATTTTTAATACTTGGAAATAAGCAAGATGTCCTTCAGTAGGTGAATGAATAAATAAACTGTGGTACATCTAGACAATAATAGATTATTCAGTGCTAAAGAGAAAGGAGCTGTCAAACCATGGAAAGACATGGAGGAACTTTAAATGCACCTTACTAAGTCAAAGAAGCCAATCTGAAAAGGCTTTATACCATATGATTTCAAATATAATGACATTCTGAGAAAGGAAAACTATGGAGACAGGAAAAAATCAGTGGTTAGCAAGAGTTGGAGGGGAGGCAAGGATGAACAGGAAGAGCACAGAGGATTCTAAAGCAATGAAACTATTCTGTATGATGCTTTAATGGTGGATACATTTGTCAAAACTTATAGAATGTATAATATCAAGAGTGAATCCTAATGTCAACTGTGGATTTGGGATGATAATGATATATCAATGTAGGTTCATCAAGTGTGATAAGTGAACCACACTCTGGTGCAGGATGTTTATAGTGGGGAAGGCCGTACATATATGGAGGCAGGAAGTATACAGGAACTCTGTATTTTCTGCAGAATTTTGCTGTGAACCTAAAACTGTTGTACAAAGTAATGCCTATTTAAAGAAAAAAAAAAAAAAAGACACAGAACCAGCCTGAAAGAGCTCCCAATGGCCAAAGATGGCACATATTCAGCAAAATAAAAAATATAGTAATGGATTGTAGCCCAAAGAGTGAAATAAATCTCCATGTGTCCATGCGGATAAAAACAAGTGATTGAATAAATAAGTACATAGGGGAAAAGGGACAAATCTTCCTTGCAGAATTCCAATCAATAACTATAGAAGATGTCAATGTAATTTAGCCAAATACCATCAGAACACACATGCAAATTGAACAATTTAGATTTTAATAGTCAGTGAAATGAGATAGAGCACACATTACATGGGAATGATAAAGGGTTTCAGTAAGAGAGTGTTAGAAAGAAGTTATAGGATTTGAGCTTTAGTTCGTTCATTTTGCATTGGTTCCAAAGCCACTGAGTTTGTTCAGCATTGGGTGTTGTTTAAAAAAAAAAAAAGCAACAGTCACTTGTAACAGCTGACAGGGGGATGCTTGGTATTTTGAGAGTGGCAGAGCAGCCTTGTTTTTGTCTTTACTCTTGCAAAACAGTGATCTTGTTTGTGTTACATCACAATGGTCACAAAATGACCTCATCTGCTTGTGTTCAGTGAGACTGTTTAGGTCCAGCAAGAAAACACCACTGTTTAGCTATGAGTCCCAGACAGTTTTACTCACAGCCAGGCTCTCTCTTAAGTGTCAGACCAGCTCCCAGACATCACAGGCTGCTTTATGCTTTCTTAGACTAACGAGGGAAATTAAAAATCACCATTAGAACACCAGAGTAATAACTGAATCAGACAAGATCCACAAATGAATGCTAAACTGGTGAATGATACTTTAAGGAGAAACAGTATGTTTTATAGCTTCAAAGTATCCCTCTGCAAATATTTATTAGTAACTGTCCTGGTGCTGCATCTACATTGACAGCACTGGATTCAGGGCGGGGTAGGGGAGGATGGGTCTGTGGCCCATCTCAGCACACCCAGGCCAGGTTTTCTCAGGTGTGGAGCAGGGTCTCAGGCATGGGATAGGAGTGAAGAGGTAGGGCTTCCTAGAAAGGAGCTGAGAGGCCTTATATTTTTAAAACATTTGTATTCTTTAAGAACTTAGGAACTTTTGGGGTGCCTGGGTGGCTCAGTTGTTAAGCGTCTGCCTTCAGCTCAGGTCATGATCCCGGGGTCCTGGGATCAAGCCCCACATCGAGCCCCGCATCGAGCCCCGCATTGGGCTCCCTGCTCAGTGGGAGGCCTGCTTCTCCCTCTCCCACTTCCCCTGCTTGTGTTCCTTCTCTCGCTTTGTCTCTCTCTGTCAAATAAATAAATAAAATCTTTAAAAAGAAAAAAAGAACTTAGGAACTTTAGAAATTTAACTTTTAAAACTCTAGAAATTGTCTTTTAATTGCTTATACTTGAATCACTATGAAAGTTATTTATTGTAATATGAATTCCATGGATATGGCCTTGCTATGTTCCAGCACCTACCTCATTGTTCTAACAAAATTATTGAATGTTCTCTTTCCACTGCTTTAAACCACATCTCTAATACATACTACCTTCTCACTTTCTTTTCTTCTTGGACTTGAACTTTTCTTGCACCAGGATCAGTTTTTAAATATTTTAGCAATAGCGTACATGTTAATAGAGATACATTGCTATGCATTTTCAGTTTTCTTTTGATCATTACTAAAAGTTTTTATTAGCATAAAAGTTGGAATTGTTCCTTAATGTTTAAAAAACAAAATATATAAATATCAAAGAGAAAAAACACACATAGAAAACTTTTTTAGAACTCTGATTGGAACTTTAATTAATTATTCTTTCCATCTAGAAAACTGGTATTTATTGAAGTTTCTTAAGTGTCAACAGAATAAAGTTTATACCTTGATTCACATAAGCTGCAATAACTTACTGGAAACGTTAATCTTTCTTTTTACTTGCTAGTCAAAACTCTCTTTTTATCACTGCCATATAAAATAATCTATGTTACAAAATAACAACCAAGAAAAGTGTATTTATATATAAGTGTATGTACGTTTTGTATGTATAAACACATATACACAAAGACAGTCAAAATGTGTGGAGGTTCCTAATTTCAGAAGTGTGCAAATATAAGTTTGTCCTTAGGAGATGCATAATTTGCATGATAATTGTTTTTTTATTGAGTGGTGTGTACTTTCAGGTATTACTTATGGAAGATTCAACAACTTACTTTTTCTTTTTTTCCTAAAGATAAACTCTGAGGATCACAGATATTACTCTTTTATGTTAATGATAGGCTCCATTTCCTGTTATTTGTTATATTTTACAGTTTTATTCACAAAAGCTGTTTACATGTGGTTAAAGTTAATTGTATATTGGTACCCACAAAATGGGGGCCCAAGTCACAAATCTAAGTCAGCCTGATCTAATGGTACCCTTCTCATTGTCAAAGACACCTAACATATGCCAATCACAATTCAGCTTTAGCTAGCTGACTTTACCTTTATAAGGAAACTTTTACTTTGCCTTATAAGGAAATCTCTAGTAATAAAATATGCTCTTGTCCAAAATCCCTCAGAAGAGTGCTCTATGATTTGTTTTCCCTTGAGTAAAGGCCATCAAACTTGTTACTGTTTTAGTTTTATTTGACACATATTTTATCTTCTTTTGGCAGCTCTGAGTTAAAAGGCACACTTTTTGAAAAAACAGTTCAAAATTTCCCCTTTATAAACTTCATATTACAAAACTTCCAACTGCATAGAGAAGTAGAAAATAGTAAAAGGAGCATACCTATATACTAGAGGTAGAAATCCTTAACATGTTGCTATATTTGCTTTTTCTAGTTGTTATTTTTTCAATTACAAATATGTAATATAAAGTATTTTAATATACATCTCTAAAAAAAGGTAAACTTCTCTTCATAATCCGAATGTCATTATCACAATTAACAAAAATAACAATAACTTCCCTTAATATTTCTAATATCCAATCCATATACCAATTTCCCCAGTTGTTCCCAAATGCCTTCTTGTTTTCTCCAACCAGGATCTGATCCATGACCACATACTGTATTTCATCTCATGTCAAAGTTTAACCCATAACCTCTGGGGTTTTGGTAGGATCTGGGCTCTAGCTATCAATACAGGCTGTTAATCTTATTGTGCCCTCTTTACCCCCGGCCTCCCCGCCCCCACGCCGGCCTCCAACACACTCGAAATCCGCGAAGAGTCGCGGTGTTTTCATGGGAAATGTAGTCCTGAAGGCCACGGCTCCCCGCGCGGCATTCTAGGAACGGAGAGCCTGGACTTTTCCCTGCGCATGTGCAGTCAACCCTACTTTCCTGCTTCCGCCCTCTCCGGCAGTGCGGGTGCGGCCCGTTTGCCCTCAGGTGAGAGGAGCGGGGCGGGGGTTCCTGGGCCTCCGTGCGCCTGGCGGGAGTGGGGTGGGCTTGTGGCCTGAGGAGGACCCAGACGTCTCGGGAACTCCCGGCTCTACCCAAGGCGGGAACCCGCCGCTTATTCCGGAGCCAGGCGAGAACGTAGACCTGGCAAAGGCGGTTGGGGGCGGTTGGGGGCGGTTGGGGGCGGGCCCCAGCCCCGCGGGCTCCGGGGACCCAGATGGGGCGAGTGCTTTAGGAAGGTGTTCCCTGTGGACTGGAGTGCGGGAGCTGACTGCAGCCGGCCCTGGGAAGATCCCTTGCAGGCGGCGGGAAGGTAATGCCTGTTTAGGTTATTGGATATTGACCGTGAAACTGGCATAAAGCGCGCCCCGGCCTTGAGCTTAAAGGCCAGAAAGATCGGGTAAATTCCGCCTTTGTCACTTGGGCATAAGTCAGGTTCTCATCTGAAAATAAGGATATTAGTAAAAACTGCTTTGTGGCATTGTTCAGAAAGAGATAAGTCATTATCTATAAAGCATTTAGCCAAGTGCTAATGAGTAAGCACTAATAGGTACAAGGTATAAGCCAACATGTAGTGTTGGCTTCCATCATATTTGGAAGACACTTTGTTCTTTTTTATTTAGTATTTAACTTAATCTTTACAGCCACCCTATTTATAGGTATAACCATATAATTTTATTTTTTAAATTTTATTTTATTTTAATTCAATAAATTAACATATAGTTTATTGTTAGTTTCAGAGGTGGAGTTTAGTGATTCATCAATTGTATGTAACACCCATTGCTCATTACATCACGTGCCCCCCCCTTAATGTCCACCACCCAGTTACCCCATCCCCTCACCCACCTCCCCTCTAGCAACCCTCAGTTTTTCTATAGTTAAGAGTCTCTTATGGTTTGTCTCCCTCTCTGATTTCCTCTTATTTTATTTTTCCCTCCCTTCCCCTCTGATTCTGTTTTGTTTCTTAAATTCTACATATGAGTGAAATCATGTCTTTCTCTGACTTATTTCTCTTAGCATAATACCCTGTAGTTCCATCCATGTCATTGCAAATGGCAAGATTTCATTCTTTTTGATCGCCGAGTAATAGTCCATTGTGTGTGTGTGTGTGTGTGTGTGTGTGTGTACACCACATTTTCTTTATCCATTCATCTGTTGATGGACATCTGGGCTCTTTCCATAGTATTAACCATATAATTTTAGAAAGAAAAGAAAAAGAAAATGGGCTCAGAAGAGTGAAATTACAGACTGAAGGTCAAAAAGGTGAGGCAGCCAGGATGTAAATACAGATATGCTTTACTTCCAAATTCAGCTATTCCTAATATCCTGCCTACTTAAAACTCAGCATTGCAGCCTTCACAGCAGTAGTAGAGTGACTTGCCCCCAACCCCCATATTCTCAGGACTATGATTGTAAAGTCAACATGAGCCAAATGTCACTCTGTGCTAGGTGTATCTATTCCGGGGTTTCTCTCATGTCTCCAGAGCTGGATAAGACTGAGCCTCCTGGCACCTCCTGTGCTGTCCAGGCTGTCTTCTGTCTTCTGAAGGCATAGTCTGATATTGTAATGCAGTGCTGTCTAATAGATAACGTGAGCCACATATGTAATTGTAAATGTTCTAGTAGCCACATTAAAAATTAAAACACATGAAGTTAGTTTTAAGAACATATTCTTTATCTTAATATATACAAAACTATTCACTGTATGGTAGCCACATTTCAAATGCTCAATAGTGGGCTGTGGCTAGTGGCTACAGTAATGGGTGAGCAGTTCTAATGAATTTGAAGAGAATCAGGTTTAACGCCTACACCAGTGGTTCCAAACCAGGATGATTTTGCTCTCCAGAGGACTTTTGGAAATGGCTGGAGATAATTTGGGTTGTCACAACAGAGGAGGAGTGCTACTAGTGTGTGGTGGGTAGAGGCCAAAAATGCTGCTAGACATCCTACAATGCACAGGACAGCCCCCATGTGACAAAGAATTATGCAGCCCAAAATGTCAGCATTGCTGAAGTTGAGAGACTTTGCTCTCGATGAAAGTTTCAACTAAGAGGAATTTGTTTCCTAGGCCTAAGTCTCAACGTCTGGAACAAAGTAGCTCTTGTGTGACAGGGAGGAGAAGAGCCCTGGGGACAGGAGTCCCACCTGGAAGAAGAGCTCATCTAACAGGAACCACCCTTACCAGAGCTTCAGAACATGCAGAAGAACCCAGAAAGGAGTGAGTCCTAATTTGCTCCACCAGAAGCAGTTCTTAATTACCTTGTCCAGAAAGAGCCAGACTTGGTGATGTCACTACATCCAGAAGCTATCACAGACTATGTGACAGTGGAAACTGGACCAGCCTGCAGAAGGTGGTGAGCTGGGGTTGAAAGAGATGGGTGACTGTCAGGCCATACAGGAAAAGCCACTGCCAGAGCAAAGGAAATTCAATCTCAGTCCTTAAACAGCCCCCATTTTCTTCATTTTTCCCTCTTTCCAGATTCTGAGCCACTCTCACATTGTGTCCATCACAAGTGGCATCTAGAGATATGCTGAGGCTTCCTTTATCTTGAACATATAAAATTATAAAATGACAGTATTGGAGGGGATTTCTATCTCTGACTCTTTTGAAACTCTAAAAAAAATGGAGCCTGAGATGTATATCCCCTGGTCACCCAGGACAGAGCGAGGAGCAAAGCACAGTGCAGTTCATTCTGTCACACATAAGTCACTAGAAGTGTCTCATCAAAAGTCTTACCAAAAGAACAAAATGATTTTAAAATATTTTGGCACTAAGCATCTTTTTTTCCCCAGAGTTTTCTCTTGATTTTCTAACTCAAAGTAGAAATAATAGGATATTAATATTATTCTCTGTTTTAAGTTTTTGTTAATTAGTCAGAGGGGGACATACATTTTTAAAATTAATAGGAAATAATTTACAGTCACCAGTGAAAAACAGCAGGGTTACATCCACGTGATCATATCAGAGATGTATTACATATTCCAGGAGTGCTGTCTCTATGTGGTGCTTCCTGCCCCTTCTCAAGGGTCAACAGAACATTTTTCCATAGGGAGGCCTTTCCCCCAGCTGATGTGGTGAGATTTTTAGGCAACTGGCGGAAGCTCACCAGACCTCTTGTAATTCCATTCCTCTTTCCTTATTCCCAGCTTATCCATCACAGTTCTCTGTACTCTCCCAACAACAACAGAAAATGAACACATCTCAGGTGAGTTATTTATATACAACTTTCTTTGTAATAGATTTTATAGGTAGCTAATTAACATAGAAAAGTGGAAATGTAAATGGATCAGAACCATTCAAGGAAGGTAGAGAAAAGCAGATGAGTAGTACAGCACAGTTGGCATGTGGATAGATGCAGTCCTTTGAAGTTACAGATTTTCCAAAGTGCAGGTGCAGATTTCTTCCTGACCTTTCTGATAGCCATGGCAGGGAGTCAGACAATATTTGTTTCAAGATTTGCATTGATGAGAATCTTAAATCAAACCTTCTTCTGGAATCTAAAGTCACCAAAGTCAGGGAAAATGTCTTTGTTGGTTTTCAGGTAGGTGATAGTGCAGATCTTTCCAATAACAACCCGGAAATAATTGTAGACTGTTGTTTCCACTTTTTCCTCAGTGGGAGTAAGGGGCACGTTGCCAAAGCAGGGCTTTTGTTAATACAGTTGTCCGTCTAAAGAAAACAGAAGTAGACCTTTTTCTGACCATTCTGCTAGATCCAGAGATAATATTTAGACTAACTGGAGGTCAGCATGAATAGCTGGTACATTCATGTCCTGAAAATAGCTCCAAGTAAATACTTCTCTCAAGTACCTTTCTTGAACAAGTTGTTTTCAGCAGAGAGCTTAAAGTTCTGTTCTCTAGCTAATGCTACGGCACTTTCCATTCACATCTCAGTCTACTGCATGAGGCCTTGGTGTCTCTACTCATATGCCTGTGACCTGCACCCACCAGTGACCTAACTATAGTCAAATCCAGTGGGTCTTGCCTCGTCCTTACCTCACAGACCTGTCTACAGTGCCTGACTCTGCGCCTACTCAGTCCTTCTGGAAGGTCTCCTGTGTTAGTGTCTCTGACGGCCTGTTTCTTTCATGGAGTCATCTTTCTTTTGCCCTTTCACATGTCTCATCACAGGTTTCCAGTCCTTCTAACTATTTTTCTAGCTGGTCTTCTTAACTCATTTCATCCCCACTCTGGTTTCAACAACGTTTTTCCTAGTTCCCATAAATGTGGCTCTGCAGCCCACTGTGACCAATAGCACTTTTAAAAAATTTTTATTTTATTTTATCTTATGTATTTTTTGAGAGAGAGCGAGCATGCGAGCAGGGAGAGGGGTAGAATGAGAGGGAGAGACTCCCAGCTGAGTGTGGGGCCCTACGCGGGGCTTGATTTCACGACCCCAAGATCATGACCTGAGCCGAAATCAAGAGTTGAACACTTAGCCAACTGAGCCACCCAGGTGCCCCACCAATAGCACTTTTTATGATGATGGAAACCATCTGTATCTGCATTGTCCCAAATGATGGCCACTACCCACATATGCCTGTTGAACACTTGAAATGCGGCTAGTGTGACTGAGGAACTGAATTTTTAATTTAAGTTTTAAATAGTTACACATGGCTAGTGACGGCCATGTTGGACATAGTTGACTCAACATCTTTGTGTAGGTATCTACAAGGCATCTCCAGCTTAACTGATTCAAAGTAAAAGTTAACATTTATAGTCCCATTTACAGTCCTTCCCAAACTAATTTCCCTCTTCTTTCCATATTAGATGATACATCCCCAGTCCCAGCCAGACACCCAAGCCACAAAAGTGCAGTACATCCCTGGCCTCTCTTGTTCTCACTGTCTCAACTCCTGCCATATCTGGTGTGTAATCATGTCTTCCTACTTTTCCTATTTGTCAAAGATAACAGCAATTTTATATGGTAAAACCTAAGGTATTTTAAATGTATTCCTCTACTTTATTCCTCCTACTGCTATCTCATGGTTTCACACCTGAACTGTTGGAATAGCTTCTTTACCGACCTGCCCACTTCTTTCTTCACCCTACTCAAGCACATCTTCCACATGGGTAGTTCATCTAAATGCTAGTGAAGTAATGTCTCGTCCATGTGTAAATCACCTCAGTGGCTCCTCACCCCACATGATAAAATTCCCAGTTCCTCAGGATAACATTCAGGCTTTGGAGACATTACACCTTCCTACTACTTTTTTTTTTCTAATTTATTGGTGCTCTGATTTTTTTTTGTAATTTTTTTAATTAACATATAATGTATTATTTGTTTCAGGGATACAGGTCTGTGAATCATCAGTCTTACACAATTCACAGTGCTCACCATAGTACATACCCTCCCCAATGTCCATCATCCAGCCACCCCATCCCTCCCACCCCACTCCACTCCAGCAACCCTCAGTTTGTTCCCTGAGATTAAGAGTCTCTTATGGTTTGTCTCCTTCTTCTCTGGTTTCGTCTTGTTTCATTTTTCCCTCCCTTCCCCTATGAGCCTCTGTCTTGTTTCTCAAATTCCTCATATCAGTGAGATCATATGATACTTCTATTTCTCTGACTTATTTCGCTTAGCGTAATATCCTCTAGTTCCATCCACATTGTTGCAAATGGCAAGATTTCATTTTTTTGATGGCTGCATAATATTCCATTGTGTATATATACCACATCTTTATTCATTCATCTGTTGATGGACATCTAGGCTCTTTCCATAGTTTGGCTATTGTGGACATTGCTGCTATAAACATTGGGGTGCAGGTGCCCCTTCAGATCACTACATTTGTATCTTTGGGGTAAATACCCAGTAGTGCAATTGCTGGGTCATAGGGTAGCTCTGTTTTCAACTTTTTGAGGAACCTCCATACTGTTTTCCAGAGCGACTGCACCAGTTTGCTTTCCCACCAACAATGTAGGAGGGTTTTGCTTTCTCCACATCCTCGCCAACATCTGTCGTTTCCTGACTTGTTCATTTTAGCCATTCTGACTGGTGTGAGGTGGTATCTCATTGAGGTTTTGATTTGGATTTCCCTGATGCCGAGTGATGTTGAGCACTTTTTCATGTGTGTCTCGGCCATTTGGATGTCTTCTTTGGAGAAATGTCTGTTCATGTCTTTTGCCCATTTCTTGATTGGATTATTTGTTCTTCGGGTGTTGAGTCTGAGAAGTTCTTTATGGATTTTGGATACTAGCCCTTTATCTGAATTGTCATTTACAAACATCTTTTGTTCTTCCAATCCGTGAGCATGGAACATTTTTCCATTTCTTTGTGTCTTCCTCAATTTCTTTCATAAGTATTCTATAGTTTTCTGAGTACAGATCCTTTGCCTCCTTGGTTGGATTTATTCCTAGGTATCTTATGGTTTTGGGTGCAATTTTAAATGGGATTGACTCCTTAATTTCTCTTTCTTCTGTCTTGTTGTTGGTGTATAGAAATGCAGCTGATTTCTGTGCATTGGTTTTATATCCTGCCACTTTACTGAATTCCTGTATGAGTTCTAGCAGTTGTGGGGTGGAGTCTTTTGGGTTTCCACATAAATTAACATATCATCTGCCAAAAGTGAGAGTTTCACTTCTTCTTTGCCAATTCACATGCCTTTTATTTCTTTTTGTTGTCTGATTGCTGTGGCTAGGACTTCTAATACTATGTTGAACAGCAGTGGTGATAGTGGACATCCCTGTCATGTTCCTGACATTAAGGTAAAAGCTTTCAGTTTTTCCCCATTGAGAATGATATTTGCTGTGGGTTTTTCATAGATGGCTTTTATGATATTGAGGTATGTACCCTCTATCCCTACACTGTGAAGAGTTTTAATCAAGAAGGGATGCTGTAGTTTGTCAAATGCTTTTCCTGTATCTATTGAGAGAATCATATGGTTCTTGTTCTTTCTTTTATTAATGTATTGTATCACATTGATTGATTTGCAGATGTTGAACCAACCTTGCAGCCCAGGAATAAACCCCACTTGGTCATGGTGAATAATCCTTTTAATGTACTATTGGATCCTATTGGCTAGTATTTTGGTGAGAATTTTTGCATCCGTGTTCATCAAGGATATTGGTCTGTAATTCTCCTTTTTGATGGGGTCTTTGTCTGGTTTTGGGATCAAGGTAATGCTGGCCTCATTAAATGAGTTTGGAAGTTTTCTTTCCATTTCTATTTTTTGGAACAGTTTCAGAAGAATAGGTATTAATTCTTCTTTAAATGTTTGGTAGAACTCCTCTGGGAAGCCATCTGGCCCTGGGCTCTTGTTTGTTGGGAGATTTTTGATGACTGCTTCAATCCTTAGTGGTTATGGGTCTGTTCAGGTTTTCTATTTCTTCCTGGTTCAGTTTTGGTAGTTTATACGTCTCTAGGAATGCATCCATTTCTTCCAGATTATCTAATTTGCTGGCATATAGTTGCTCATAATATGTTCTTATAATTGTTTGTATTTCTTTGGTGTTGGTTGTGATCTCTCCTCTTTCATTCATGATTTTATTTATTTGGGTCCTTTCTCTTTCTTTTTGATAAGTCTGGCCAGGGGTTTATCAGTCTTATTAATTCTTTCAAAGAACCAGCTCCTAGTTTTCTTGATCTGTTCTACTGTTCTTTTGGTTTCTATTTAATTGATTTCTGCTCTGATCTTTATTATTTCTCTTCTCCTGCTCGGTTTAGGCTTTATTTGCTGTTCTTTTTCCAGCTCCTTTAGGTGTAGGGTTAGGTTGTGTATTTGAGACCTTTCTTGTGTCTTGAGAAAGGCTTGTATTGCTATATATTTTCCTCTTAGGACCACCTTTGCTGCATCCCAAAGATTTTGAACAGTGTGTATTCATTTTCATTTGTTTCCATGAATTTTTTAAATTCTTCTTTAATTTCCTGGTTGACCCATTCCTTCTTTAGGAGGATGCTCTTTAGCCTCCATGTACTTGAGTTCTTTCCGACTTTCCTCTTGTAATTGAGTTCTAGTTTCAAAGCATTGTGGTCTGAAAATAGGCAGGGAATGATCCCAGTCTTCTGATACGGGTTGAGACCTGATTTGTGACCCAGGATGTGATCTATTCTGGAGAATGTTCCATGTGCACTAGAGAAGAATGTGTATTCTCTTGCTTTGGGATGGAATGTTCTGACTGTATCTGTAAAGTCCATTTGGTCCAGTGTGTCATTTAAAGCCTTTATTTCCTTGTTGATCTTTTGCTTAGATGATCTGTCCATTTCGGTGAGGGGGGTGTTAAAGTCCCCCACTATTATTGTATTATTGTCTATGTGTTTCTTTGATTTTGTTATTAATTGGCTTATATAAGTGGCTGCTCCCATGTTAGGGGCATAGATATTTACAATTGTTAGATCTTCTTGTTGGGTAGACCCATTAAGTATGAT
Organism: Phoca vitulina; assembly: GCF_004348235.1. Classification (NCBI taxonomy): domain Eukaryota; kingdom Metazoa; phylum Chordata; class Mammalia; order Carnivora; family Phocidae; genus Phoca; species Phoca vitulina. The sequence continues at coordinate 7,282,832 of NW_022589773.1, read as the reverse complement.
TTGGTGTCCTTCCTCGTCTCTTATTATAGTCTTTGGTTTAAAATCTAATTTGTCTGATATGAGGATTGCCACCCCAGCTTTCTTTTGATGTCCATTAGCATGGTAAATTGTTTTCCACCCCTCGCTTTCAATCTGTGGGTGTCTTTGGGTCTAAAATGAGTCTCTTGCAGACAGCATATCGATGGGTCTTGTTTTTTAATCCAATCTGATAGCCTGTGTCTTTTGATTGGGGCATTTAGCCCATTTACATTCAGCGTAACTATTGAAAGGTATGAATTTAGTGCCATTGTATTGCCTGTAAGGTGACTGTTACTGTATATTGTCTGTGTTCCTTTCTGGTCTATGTTACTTTTAGGCTTTTTCTTTGCTTAGAGGACCGTTTTCAATATTTCTTGTAGGGCTGGTGGTGCTCTGACTTTTTTGACAACTGTTTATTGAGCAGCCAAGATGTTCCAAGGAAGTGACATGTGCTATGCTTAAAGGTTAAACAATACAGATGTTTTTCTTTCCAAATAGTGTTCACAATCTAGTGGGGAATATGACATTAAAAAATTTACTATGTAATTTTATTGTACAGGAAAACCAAACCTCATTTAGTTTTTTAAACATATCCTCCTATTCCTGACTACATCATATCATCTTCTCATTGTCTTCTCTGGATTGACCTTTAGAACCACATCCTCATTCTGTTCACCTGATGCTATGAATTGAACTATGTTTCCCCCACAAATTCGTATGTTGAATCCCTAACCTGCAGTGTGACTGTATTTAGAAATAGAGCTTTTAGGAGGGAATGAAGTTAAGTGAAGTCATAAAGGTGGGATACTAATCTAATAGGGTTAATGGTCTTTTAAGAAAAGGAAGAGAGAGAGAGAGATCTGTCTCTCTGTCTCGCCATACACAGGCACCAGGTAAAGGCCATGTGAGGACACAGCAAGAAGTGGGCATCTGTAAGCGAAGAAGAGAATGTCACCAGAACCCACCCATGCTGATACTCTGATCTTGGACTTCTGGCCTCTAGAACTGTGAGGAAAGAAATGTCTACCATTTAAGCCACCCAGGCTATGGTATCCTCTACAACTAAGACAGCTGGCTGTTTACTTTCTTTTTCTTTGTTTTCATTTATTTTTAATTGTAAAATCCAGATAACAATTTATCATCTTAGCCATTTTTTTAACTGTACAGTTCAGTAATGTTAAGTACATTCATACTGCTGTGCACCCAATCTCCAGAACTCTTCATCTTGGAGAACCAGAGCTCTATACCCATGAAACAACCACTCTTCATTCCTCCCACCATTCAGTCTCTGGCAAATTCTACTTTCTATTAATTTCTCTACTCATATACGTGGAATCATACAGTATTTGTCTTTTTGTGACTGGCTTATTTCACTTAATATAAAGTCCTCAAAGTTCATGCATGTTGTAGCATGTATCAGAATTTCCTTCCTTTGTAAGGCTGAATAATATGGCATTGTGTGTATATACCACATTTTATTTATCCCTTCATCAGGTTCACACTTCAGTTGCCTCCAGCTTTTGGTTATTGCAAATAATGCTGCTATGAACATAGGTATACAGATACCTCTTCGGGACACTGCCAGTCTAATGGATATATATACCCAGAAGTGGAATTGCTAGATCATGTAGTAATTATACGTTTAATTTTTTGAGGAGCCACCATTCCGTTCCACAGTAGGTGCACCATTTTACATTCCCACCAGCAGTGCGCAGGGATTCCAGTCACTTCACACCCTTGCCAACACTTGCTGTTTTCTGATAATGACCGTTGTAATGGATGTGAGGTCTGGCTCTTTACTTTTGACCTGTCATGAGTCAACTTTGGTTGCCTCATTCAGGAAGCAGTACTCTTCTTTCCCCTTGTCTGTCTCTGGGCTAATTTCCCCTCTTCCAAATCTGTATAGCCCCGACTTTACTTGATAGATTGACAGAAGTCACCTGATAATGTATTTGTCTGTCCAGTTAGACCATTATCTTCAAGGTCAGGAACTGCCATGGGTTCATTTTCATAGGCTCCATTGTAAGCCCTCAGCTTCTCTAGTTGAGATTGCTCATTACACTGTTTTTGAATAAAAGATTATTCCCTCTCTATATGGAACTGGGCCACTGAAAGAATTTGGGTTTCTATTCTTCTTGGAAAAACACCTCATTTCTCACAAGGCAGAGCCCAAGCGGTTTCTATCTTTTGTCCTAGAAACCTGGGCATACTTGTTCTGCGCATGACAAAAAGGCCTGTTCTTCTGAATGAAGGACTCTCCAAGAGGAAATTTTCCTGATGCCCCTGTCTGTGCTTTTTCTAAAATGTTGTCAATTAACCTCCTCCTCTTCAAGACCGGATCATCTCCATACTGTTTGTATGCTTGTAAGAAGGACTAAACTTCTTGTGGGCAAGCACAATCCACTTGGAGAAGATAATACATAAGAGGTGCTGGGAATAATGTGGAGATTTCTTCTTCATACATGGGAAACAAATTATAATTAAGGGAATTAGCTGATTAATTGATCGTTTGAGTTGAATCAGCATCAGGTTTTGTAATTTGTCACGGAAAGGACAGATTGATGTTGTAGGCTTAGTTGGTCAAAGGTGGATAGTTGAAAAGGATTGTGTCAGTCCTGAAGAATGGGATTTTAATTGGTGCAGAGTAGAGGGAGGTTACTGCATTTTGAGGGAACAACACAAAGGCCTAAGCAAAGCATCCAAGGTCCAGTAAAAATCTTTGCATATTACACTTTGGAATTTCTCTTAGGGAATAATAAGAGATAGAGATTAAGATAGATGTTGGAACCAGACTAGGTATATTAGTTTGCTAGGGGTGCTATAATAAAGTACCACAGACTAAGTGACTTACACAACAATTTTATTTTCTCAGAGTGTGAAGGCTGAAAATCCAAAATCAGGGAATGGACACAGTTGGTTCCTTCTGAGGGCTGTGAGGGAAGAATCTGTTCCAGGCCTCTTTTCTTTGCTTATGGAGGGCTTTTTCCCTGTGTCTTCACACCATTCTCCCTCTGTACATATCTGTATCCAGATTTCTTCTTAAAAGGACACTAGTCAAATTGGGTTAGGGCCCACCCTAACAACCTCAGTATATGCATTTTGCATCAGACAAAAGGCGTATAACACTAGAAGTCCTTGGATGCCATCGTTAAGGGTTTGGTTTCATCTGAGTTCTGACACAGAACATGGGGAAGAAATTCACGCAATAAAAGCAGTTTTGTTTTTAATCTGGAAGTACGAACAGAATGTGAAAACCGTGAAAGGGGTGAAGTAAGAGTCAAGATGACTCTGGAGTTTTTCTTGTCACAATGACAGAATGATGATGATCCCTGTTCCAGAAGCATATGAGAGCTGAGATTGTGCACAATTTAGTATATTTCTAAGTCGTGTGTGTGTGTGTGTGCACACGCACATAATCAGCCTTCCGCCTTTTTGCTAATTTTAATGGCTTTTTAATTATTAAAGAATTAATCCTTTTTCAGACGTGTGACCTGTATTTCCCTGTTTCATCATTTGTCTTTGGACATTGTTTGCTAGACCAGGTTCTTTCATTTTTGCCAGTGACATTTTGGGAAATTTTTAACTTATGGAAAGATACAAAGGGATAATGTAATAGACATGTTCCTACTTTCCTAAATTATTAACTATAAAATATTGTTAATTTTTCTCTTGTATGCACTCTTTATTTTTTTCCTTTTATTTATTTCTTTAACTGAGCTACAGTTTTAATACTAGTGAAGTGCATTCTTAAGTATGAGTGGATTTTTACATATATACACATATGTACAGATGTAATTTACCACTCAGATTAAGATGAAGAACACTTTCATCACCCCTGAAGTTACCCTCCTTCCAATTTCTAGATAATAACTACTGTTCTGCTCTGCAGACAACTACTATTCTAACCTCACATGTCAGGGAAAAAAATGACTTCATTTTTGAACATCATATAAATGGAATCATATAATCTGTACTCTTTTTTAGGGGAAGGGGAGGTCTGGCTTGCTTCTCTGTACATAACATTGTTGAGATCATCAGTCTTGCTGTGTTTCACTACTTCCTTTTTATTGCTGAGGAGTATTTCATTATATGGCTGTATGATGATTTATTCTCATATTGGTGAGTTTTTCACTTCTACCATTTGAGAACTATTACGAATAAAGCTGCTGTGAACATTCCTTTGTGTCTCTTGGTATATCTTCATTTCTCTTGGCTATACCTAGAAATAGAATGGCTGATTCATAGAATAAACATATGTTCAGCTTTAATATATCCCACAATTAGCTTTCTAAAGTGCTTGAACCAATTTATACTACCAGTGTTCTGGCTGTAACAATTCTCACCAACACTTGCTACAGTCAGACTTTTTGATCTTAGTCATCCTGGTGGCTGTTAAGTGGTCTCTTGTTGAAATTAATAGTCTGCTTTTCTGTAATAAATACTAATTTCGGTACCATTATTTGTGTTTTGGCCATGTAGATATTCTTTTATGTAAAGTACCTGCTCAGTTCTCTTAGATTCTTTGCTTTTTTATTATTGATTAGTCAGTTTTTTCTATATTATCAATCCAAGTCATTTGCCAGATGTGTATGTTGCAACTGTTTTTTGCAGTTATTTATCTTTTTCCTAGTACTTCACTGTCATGATTACTATTGCATTACAGTAAGTCATGAAATATGGTAGTGTAAGGTCTTAAAGTTTTACTTCTTCAAAAAAATTCATTGGCTAATTTAAGTCCTTTGTGTTTTCATAGAAATTCATCAGTTTCCACAGAAAATCTGGTTGGGTAGTTTTTCAAAGTAGAGGTGAAGTCTTTGACATGTTTCATTAGAATTTATTCCTATGGGGCGCCTGGGTGGCTCAGTTGTTAAGTGTCTGCCTTCGGCTCAGGTCATGATCCCAGGGACCTGGGATTGAGCCCCACATCGGGCTCTCTGCTCAGTGGGAAGCCTGCTTCTCCCTCTCCCGCTCCCCCTGCTTGTGTTCCCTCTCTAGCTGTGTCTCTCTCTGTCAAATAAATAAATAAAATCTTAAAAAAAAAAAAAAGAATTTATTCCGATGTATTTGATTTATTTTGTTTTAGTATTTTTTAAGATTTTATTTATTGAGAGAGAGAGAGCGCACATGCGCATGAGCTGGGGGAGGGGTAGAGGGAGAGGGAGAAAGAGAATCATAAGCAGACTCTGTGCTGAGCACGAAGCCTGACATGGGGCTCAATCTCACGACCCTGAGATATCTAAATCAAGAGTTGGACGCTCAACCAACTGAGCCACCCAGGCCTCCCTATTTTGATGCTATTATAAATAATATTGTTTTTTACATTTCATTTTCTAATTTATTGTGTTTATTAAAATACAGTGGATTTTTTAATACTGATCTTATATCAAGCCATTTTGTTAAATTCACTTATTCCAGTAATTTATTTGTAGATTCTTTGGGGGGTTTTTTGGGTTTTTAAAAAAAAAGACTTATTTATTTATTTTAGAGAGAGAGCAGGAGCAGGAGAGGCAGAGGGGGAGAGGGAGAGAGAGAATCTCAAGTAGACTCCTTCTGAGCCTAACTCAGGGCTCGATCTCACAACCATGAGATCACAACCTGAGCTGAAACCAAGGGTCCAATGCCCCCCAGGTGCCCCTGTAGATCCTTTTGGGTGTTAAATATGCACAATCATGTCTTTTGCAAATAAAGACATTTTTACTTATTCCTTTTCAATCTTTATATAGTTAATTTCTTTTTTTTTTTTTTAAAGATTTTATTTATTTGATAGAGACACAGTGAGAGAGGGAACACAAGCAGGGGGAGTGAGAGAGGGAGAAGCAGGCTTCCCGCCGAGCAGGGAGCCCGATGCGGGGCTCAATCCCAGGCCTCCGGGATCATGACCTGAGCTGAAGGCAGACACTTAACGACTGAGCCACTCAGGCGCCCCAGTTAATTTCTTTTTAAGCCTTATTCTTGTCTTTCTAGTACAAGGTTGAATACAAGTGATGATAATAGAAATCCTTTTCTTATACCTCACCTGAAGGAGAAAGTACTCAATATTTCACCATTGAGTTTGGATTTAACTATAAGATTTTTAGACACACTGTTTGTTAGAATAAGGAAGTTCTGTTTTTGGTTTCCTCAGAGTTTTTAATCATACATAGATATTATACTTTGTGAAATGCTTTTTCTACATCTAGTGAGATAATATAATTTTCTTCTTTAATTCTATTAAAGGGGTGAATTATGTTGACCTATTTATCAATGTTTAATCTTAGATTCCTGAGATAATTCCCACCTGGTCATAAAATACTATCCTTTAATATGTCTCTGGATTCAATTTTTTTTTTTTTTTTAAGATTTTATTTATTTATTTGACAGAGACAGAGATAGTAAGAGCAGGAACACAAGCAGGGGGAGTGAGAGAAGGAAAGCAGGCTTCCCGCCGAGCAGGGAGCCCAATGTGGGACTTGATGCCAGGACCTGGGATCATGACCTGAGCCGAAGGCAGACGCTTAACGACTGAACCACCCAGGCGCCCTGGATTCAATTTGTTAATATTTAGTATTTTTGAATGTGCATTAGTGGAGAGATAATTGGCCTGAACTTTTCCTTTCATGTACTGTCTCGGTCAGGTTTTGGCATCAATATTATGCTCTCATAAAATGAGTTGGGAAGTGAGTCTTCATTTTCTGTTCTCTGGAAGAGTTTAGGATTGCTGTTATTCTTACTTAAATGTTTGGGAAAATATACCAGTAAAGCAACCTGGCTTTGGGGTTTCTTTGTAGCTGGTTTTTAATTGTAAATTCAATTTTTTTTTTTAAGATTTTATTTATTTATTTGACAGAGAGAGACACAGTGAGAGAGGGAACACAAGCAGGGCGAGTGGGAGAGGGAGAAGCAGGCGCTCTGCTGAGCAGGGAGCCCGATGCAGGGCTCAATCCCAGGACCCTGGGATCATGACCTAAGCCAAAGGCAGACATTTAACGACTGAGCCACCCAGGCTATAAATTCAATTTCTTTAATAGATATAAGAAAATCTGAATAATCCTATTTTTAGTGTCGTTTTTTTTAGTTTTATGAAGATATAATTCACATACCATACAATTCATACATTTAAAGTATACAGTTCAGTGTTGTACAGTCATCACTACAATCAATTTTAGAATATTTTCATCACCTAAAAAAACAAAACCCAAAAAAACTCTGTACCATTAGCCATCAGCCCCCTAATCCCAACATACCCCACCCAGGCCAAAAGCAACCACTAACTTTGTCACTATAGATGGGCCTAGTTTGCACATTTCAAATAAATGAAATTGTATAATATGTGGACTTTGTGACTGTTTCTTTCACTTAGCATCATGTTTTCCACGTTTCATTGTAAGGCTATACCGCATTGTGTTTATCCATTCACCGACTGATGGACATTTGGGTTGTTTCTGTCTTTTGACTATTGTGAATAGTGCTGCTCTTAACGTTCAAGACATATGTACATGTATACAAGATATGTTTTCCCTTTCCAATTTTTATGTCTTTCTTTTTCTTGCCTATTTGCTTGGGCTAGAACTTCCAGTATAATAAACAGAATTGGTTACAGCAGGCATCCTTGTTATTTTTGGAGGAAAACATCCTGTCTCTTAGCATTGTGTATGATGTTAGCTATGGGTTTATCATAAGCACTTTTTTTTCCCCAGTAAACTCTACCCCCAGCATGGGGCTCTCAAACTCACAACCCTGAGATCAAGAGTTGCATGCTCTACTGACTGAGCCAGCCAGGTACCCCATAAGTGCTTTTTGTTGTGTTGAGGAAGTTCCCTTTTATTCCTAGTTTGAGTGTTGTTGTTGTTGTTGTTGTTGTTGTTGTTGTTTTTATCGAAAGGGTATTGGATTTTGTCAAATGCTTTTTCTGTATCAACTGAGAACATCATGTGGTTTATTTCCTTCATTCTATTACTGTAGTATGTTACATAGATGGAGTTTCATTTGGTGAGCCACCTTCACATTCCTGGGATAAATCCTACTTGGTCATGGTGTATAATCATTTTAATATACTGCTATTCTGTTTGCTAGTATTTTGTTGAGTTTTGCATCTGTATTCATAAGGGATATTGATCTTTAGTCCTCTTGTGATTTCTTTGGCTTTAGTTCAAAGTAACTAGAATAAGAAGTGTTCTCTTTTCTATTTTTTTGGAAGAGCTAGAGAAGGATTTGTATTAATTTTTCTTAAACGTTTGGTAGAATTCGTCAGTGAAGCTGTCTGGTCCTAAGCTTTTCTTTATTGGGAGGTTTTTAATTACTAATTCAGTCTCCCTCTATGGATCTGTTCAGATTTTCTATTTCTTTTTAAGTCAACTTTAATAGTTTGTATGTTTCCAGGAATTTGTCCTTTCTTCTGGGTTATCTAATTTGTTGGTGTATAGTTGTTTATAGTACTCTCTGATATTTTTTTCTTTCTGTTTCTGAAATGTCAGTAGTAATGTCCCCCACTTTTATTTCTTATTTTAGTATATTTGAGTGTTGTTTTTTCTTGGTCTGCCTAAAGATTCATCAATTCTGTTGATTTTTCAAAGAACCAACTTTGTTTTGTTGATTCTATCTGTTGTTTTTCTGTTCTTTATTTTGTTGTTTTTTGTTTGCTCTAATCTTTATTATTTCTTTCCTTCTGCTAGTTTTGGGTTTAGTTCACACTTTTTCTAGTTCCTTAAGGTGTACGATTAGGTTATTGAATTGAGATCTTTTTAAATGTAGGTTTTACAGCTATAAATTTCCCTCTAAGCACTGCATTAGCTGTATCTCATGAGTTTTAGTATATGTTGTGTTTTCATTTTCATTTGTCTCAAAGTGTTTTGTAATTCCCTTGTTAGTATTCTTCGATCTTTGGGGAGTTTCTTTAGAGTGTGTTGTTTCATTTTCACGTATTTTTTAACTTCCAGTTTTCCTTCTCATTGATTCCTTGTTTCATTTTATTTTGGTCATAGGAGATACTTTATATAATTTTAACCTTTAATATGTATTGAGACTTATTTCGTGGCCTAATGTATAATCTATACTGGAGAGTGTTCCGTATGTACTTAAGAATGTGTATGCAGCAAGTGTTGGCCTGAGTGTTCTTGTAGATATCTTTGTATCTGTCTTGGTCTAGTTGATATAGTGTTGTTTAAGCGGCTTTTCCTGTATTGGTCTTCTATTTAGTAGTTCTATCCATTATGAAAGTGGGGCTTTAAAATCGCCAACTGTTATTGTTGAATTCTCTTTTTAATTCTGTCAGTTTTTGCTTCATGTATTTCTATTTTAGGTGTGTATGTTTATCATTGTTATATCATCTTCATGTATTGGCACTTCTACCATTATAAAATGTCCTTATTCTCTCCTATTTTTGTCTTAAAATCTATTTTCTCTAGTCCTACTATAGACAGTGCACGGCTTTGTCGGTTACTGCTTACATAGTATATTTTTCACCAGTCTTACTTTCAAGCTATTGTGTCTTTAAATGTAAAGTATGTCTAGCAGACAGGATACAATTGGATGTTTTGTTTTTTTTCTTAATCCATTCTGCCAGTCTTTGCCTTTTAAGTTTTTAGCTACTAACATTTAATGTGCTTACTGATAAGTAGCATGTATGCCTTCCATTTAGACATTTCTTTTCAGTATGTAATAAGTCCTTTTTGTTTTTCTACTTCACTATTACTTTTTTGTTGAATTAATATTTCCTAGTGTACCATTATAATGTACACTTGTGCCTTTACTACATTTTTTTTTATTTTATTATGTTAGTCACCATACATCATTATTTTTTAATATAGTGATCCATGATTCATTGTTTTCTATTAGTGGTTACCTTGTTGATTACCTTTAACATCTTAACTATGATAGTCTTGGTCAGATGAATCAACTTAATTTCAAGAATATTCTAAAATTTTCCTCCTCTATAGTTCCATCCCCTTCTGCTTTGTGCTGTTATTATCTAAATCACATGCTTATACATTGTGTGAGATTTCTAATTACTGCTTTATGCAGTTTTCTTGAAATCATAGGAGAAAAATAAATACAAAAAACACACTTATAGTGCCTTTTGTATATTCACCTTTGTAGTAACTTTTACCTACATAGTTTTCTTTATTCTAATGGACTCGAGTTATCATCTAATGTATTCTCATTACAACCTGAATGACTTCTCTGTTAATATTTCTTATATGGCAGATTTTCCCAGTCCTTGTTTATTTGGGAATGTCATGATTTCTTCTTCACTGTTGCTGAATGTTGAAGTCTTTTTTTTTTAATTTTAATTTTTTTAAATTAACATATAATGTATTATTTGTTTTAGGGGTACAGGTCTGTGATTCATCAATCTTACACAATTCACAGTGTTCACCACAGTACTTACCCTCCCCAGTGTCCATCACCCAGCCACCCCATCCCTCCCCTCCCACTCCACTCCAGCAACCCTCAGTTTGTTCCCTGAGATTAAGAGTTTCTTACAGTTTGTCTCCCGCTCTGGTTTCGTCTTGTTTCATTTTTCCCTCCCTTCCCCTATGAGCCTCTGTCTTGTTTCTCAAATTCCTCATATCAGTGAGATCATATGATACTTCTATTTCTCTGATTGACTTATTTTGCTAAGCATAACACCCTCTAGTTCCATCCACATTGTTGCAAATGGCAAGATTTCATTTTTTTGATGGCTGCGTAATATTCCATTGTATATATATACCACATCTTCTTCATCCACTCATCTGTTGATGGACATCTAGGCTCTTTCCATAGTTTGGCTATTGTGGACATTGCTGCTATAAACATTGGGGTGCAGGTGCCCCTTCAGATCACTACATTTGTATCTTTGGGGTAAATACCCAGTAGTGCAATTGCTGGGTCACAGGGTAGCTCTGTTTTCAACTTTTTGAGGAACCTCCATACTGTTTTCCAGAGTGGCGGCACCAGCTTGCATTCCCACCAACAGTGTAGGAGGGTTCCCCTTTCTCCACATCCTTGTCAACATCTGTCATTTCCTGACTTGTTAATCTTAGCCATTCTGACCGGTGTGAGGTGGTATCTCATTGAGGTTTTGATTTGGATTTCCCTGATGCCAAGCGATGTTGAGCACTTTTTCATGTGTCTCTCGGCCATTTGGATGTCTTCTTTGCAGAAATGTCTGTTCATGTCTTCTGCCCATTTCTTGATTGGATTATTTGTTCTTCGGGTGTTGAGTCTGAGAAGTTCTTTATGGATTTTGGATACTAGCCCTTTATCTGAATTGTCATTTACAAACATCTTCTCCCATTCTGTCGGTTGTCTTTTGGTTTTGTTACTGTTTCCTTTGCTGTGCAAAAGGTTTTTATCTTGATGAAGTCCCAATAGTTCATTTTTGCCCTTGCTTCCCTTGCCTTTGGTGATGAGTCTAGGAGGAAGTTGCTGCCGCTGAGGTCGAAGAGGTTGCTGCCTGTGTTCTCCTTTAGGATTTTGATGGATTCCTGTCTCACATTTAGGTCTTTCATCCATTTTGAGTCTATATTTGTGTGTGGTGTAAGGAAATGGTCCAGTTTCATTCTTCTGCATGTGGCGGTCCAATTTTCCCAACAGCATTTGTTGAAGAGACTGTCTTTTTTCTATTGGACATTCTTTCCTGCTTTGTCGAAGATTAGTTGACCATAGAGTTGATTTCTGGGCTCTCTATTCTGTTCCATTGATCTATGTGTCTGTTTTTGTGCCAGTTACCATGCTGTCTTGATGACAGCTTTGTAATAGAGCTGGAAGTCCGGAATTGTGATGCTGCCAGCTTTACTTTTCTTTGTCAACATTCCTCTGGCTATTCGGGGTCTTTTCTGGTTCCATACAAATTTTAGGATTATTTGTTCCATTTCTTTGAAAAAAATGGATGGCATTTTGATTAGGGATTGCATTAAAGGTGTAGATTGCTCTAAGTAGCATAGACATTTTCACAATATTTGTTCTTCCAATCTGTGAGCATGGAACGTTTTTCCATTTCTTTGTGTCTTCCTCAATTTCTTTCATGAGTATTCTATAGTTTTCTGAGTACAGATCCTTTGCCTCTTTGGTTAGATTTATTCCTAGGTATCTTATGGTTTTGGGTGCAATTGTAAATGGGATCGACTCCTTAATTTCTCTTTGTTCTGTCTTGGTGGTGGTGTATAGGAATGCCACTGATTTCTGTGCATTGATTTTATATCCTGCCACTTTACTGAATTCCTGTATGAGTTCTAGCAGTTTTGGGGTGGAGTCTTTTGGGTTTTCCACATAAAGTATCATATCATCTGCAATGAGTGAGAGTTTGACTTCTTTGCCATGAAATGTTGAAGTCTTGATTGATAGGCCTTCCTTTCAGCATTTTAAATATGTCATACCACTGCTTTCTGATCTCCCTGGTTCCTGAAGACAAATCGACTGTTAGCTTTATTTGGGAGCCTTTAGAAGTGATAAGTCACTTCCCTTTTGCGGCTTCAAGATTCATTCTGTTTTTCTGCCCCTTCTGCTCTCTCCTCCTACTACTCCTCTCCTGTGGATGTTGCTATATTTGGATGTTGGATTGTATCCCACAGGTCACTGAGGCTTTTTGTTCATTTTCCCTATTTTTACTTTCTCTCCTCAGATTGTATCATCTCACTAGGTCTGTATTCAAATTTGGCTGATTCTCCTGCATGTTCAGATCTGCTATTGAGACCTCTAGGGAATTTTTCACTTTAATTATTGTACTTTCATATTTCAAATTTCAAATTTTCAAATTCCAGAATTTCAAAATTTCAGTTTGCTTTTTCATCAGATATGTATTATTTCTAATTCTTTATTCAGTGAGAATGTGTTCCCATACTTTATTTTGCTTCTTTAGATATGGTTTTCTTTAGTTATTTGTATGTATTTAGAACAGTTTATTGAAAGTCTTTGTCTAGGGGTGCCTGGGTGGCTCAGATGGTTAAGTAGTCTGCCTTCAGCTCAGGTCATGATCCCAGGGTCCTGGGATGGAGCCCCGCATCAGGTTCCCTCCTCATTTGGGAGTCTGCTTCTCCCTCTCCCCCCCCCCACTCGTGCTCTCTCTCTCAAATAAAGAAAATCCTTTTTTTAAAAAGTCTTTGTCTAGTAAGTCCAATGTCTGGACTTCCTCAGAGACAGTTTCTACACAGTTTCATACATAGTTTTGGGTTTGTTTGTTTTTCCTGTGTATGAGCCGTATTTTTTCATTTATTTGTATGTCTTAAATTTTTGTTAAAAACTTGACATTTAAAATAAAAGGTGTCAGTTTATCATCAGAATACCACTCCACCAGAGCTGTCATTTGTTTAGTGACTCTTTTGAACGGATTCTGTACAACCTGTGTTCTTTGTCATGTGTGTCCACTGAAGTCTCCACTCCATTAGCTAAATAGCCAGCTAATAATTGGACAATGATTTCCTTAAGTACTTGTAACCAGTAAGGCTCCAATCTTTGCCAAGATGCTCTATGTATAGGTTGGATGTTTGATTGTGTCCCGCAGTTCAGCAGTTAGCCTGGCATTTTACTACCTTGCGTTCACCTTCACTTTTCTTTCACAAAGCCTCAAGGTTAATGAGAGCCCAGTTTAGTACTTTCTCAGATGTTTCCTGAATATGCACATAGTCCAGGGCATGTGTGCCACCTTCTAGATTCCCAGAGAGATGTCTGAGCTTTTTAAAGCCCCTTCTGTATATATCATGCTCCAACTTTTCCTTTTAAGCTTTTTAATTACACTGTTGTTTCCTTTAATTGTTACAAACTGCCTGAGGTAGCCATGATGGTAAAGAATATCCCATGGGTTTTTCTTTCTTAACTAATGTCATGCCCCCAGAGAAAATGCTATTTGCAGTCGGTGAGCTTTGAGTTAGATCAAATGAAGACCGTTTTATGAATGGGATGTTCCACGGAGCTACCAGACAGGTCAAATAATGACAAATCTCTGGGGTTTATCTTCCAGTTTAACCTCAGTTTTAGGCACTAAGAACTTGCATCTCACCATTTAGGTATTTTCTTCCCTAGGAGAGACAGGGCAGATGGGTCTGGGTAGCATTTTGGTAGTGTCTGCTACTGCTGTCCCCTTACTACAAGAGATGCTGCCCATGGCCTCAAGTTATTTGTTTTATTGACCTTTCCCGAAATAAGTGATACAGATCTGAGTGATTTAAGCGGTGACTTTTCTTCCCCTACACTAGCCAGTACCACCTGCGGCAGGAAGGGACTTCCCCCAAATTCTCCCCCAATCCTTTCTGTGAACAGACTGGGTTCCTGGAGAAAATGTCACAAAAAGGTAGAAATCACACTATATCTGTGACATACACCACTCCTCAGGGACTTCACACACTAACATTTGTGCACATGTGGCCTTTAGCAGGTTGTTAAAATTTTTCTAGTTTTATCTTTCTGTCATCTTAATGAAGTTTGGTAGCATATGGTCCAGTAAGCAAACAAGTGGGTCCTGATTCTCCCTAGATGCCTATCTTTTTCCTGATTTCAAATTATTTGTTAAGCAATTTCATTTCTCTGATGAATTAAAAAAAAAAAGACCTTAATTTTCAATCTGTCTAGCTTTGTTCTTGTTGTAAGGATGTTAGTATTGCTCTTTTCAGCTCTCTACACCTCTGAGCTAAAATCCAAAGCCACACTGTATGTTTGTAATCTTTTCTAATTTGGTGAGACTTGCTGTCTTTATTTTTAACATGCAAAATGCACTAGAAAATAATTTGTTATGATTATGTTATCCTATATGTTTCAGTTACTCAAATTGATTATTTATGTCATTTAAACCTTTTGTGTCAGTGGTCAGCAAACTTCATCTGTAAATGTCAGGTCGTAGGCTTTGTGGGAGATACGGTCTCTTTGGAAATACTGAACTCTACAGTGGTAGTGCTGTAGAAGCCCTGGGTGATACATAAACAAATGAACGAGACTGTGTTCCAGTAAAATCTTACCTACAAAACAAAACAAACGAACAAAAAACAGCAGGCCAGATTTTCCCTCTTGACTGTTGCTGACCCCTTTCTAAATCTCTTTTAGTTTTTTTCAGTCAGCTTGCCCTGAATTGAGAGTTGTGTTAAAATTACTTATAATTTTATAAAACTAATTATAGTTGTGGATCCATCTATCTCATTTTCTATCAACATTTGTTACATATAGTTGATTCTCACTATTCACATGGTTATTTTCTATAAAATCACCGTGAACATTAAATTAGCAAATACTGAGTCATTGCTCCTAGGGGAAATACAGTGTTGAGTTCCTTTGAGTTTCTAGTCAAAACATTTTGGTCTACCATTCAATACACAACCTTGTTTTATGTGTGTTTCTGTTTAAAAATACTTTATTTAATATATTGTTTCATGAACAAGAACTAACAGCCAACAGCACCATAATTAATGCTTAAAGTTTATCTAACACACCTGGTCTCCCTAAGGCATATCACAACCTTCTTGCAGTCAGGAACACTAGACAGCATTTCTCATTACACAGGTGGGGGAACACAAGAAAAATCACAAAAATGCAAAGAATGTGCTAAGTAGTCTGCAAAAAGAACATTTGGCAAAGCATTATCTTGTTCAGCTCCAGCTGGTAAATGTGTTGGACACTCAAATCTTTTACCTTTCTGCGAGTGTCCATAAATACTGCAAAATCATGAGTATTTTTTTTAAAGATTTTATTTATTTATTTGACAGAGAGAGACAGAGCGAGAGAGGGAACACAAGCAGGGGGAATGGGAGAGGGAGAAGCAGGCTTCCCGCAGAGCAGTGAGCCCAATGTGGGGCTCGATCCCAGGACCCTGGGATCATGACCTGAGCTGAAGGCAGACGCTTAACCATCTGAGCCACCCAGGCGCCCCTAAAGCACAGTTTCTGTACACTGTTGTTTCTTTGAGTTGGAACGCAAGCGATTAGACTTCCATGCAAAAGTGGGGCCGCAGTGCTAGCTTGATGAAACAAGTGGGGAGTCGTGTGCTGCCTTCTGCAGCGGCCTGAGGCTCCCTTGGAATTAGGTTTGGGGCTCCCTTGCAGTGCTCTCACGCACGCACACAACAAAATGCTTCCAGCCTCAGGAACGCCTATTTTCGCTGAAGCAGGAATTCTCTACAGAGTTGTTCCTTCGACTTAGGTGGTTGGCTTTAGGCCTGCAGGCACACACGGGGCAACGATACTAGCCTCGTAAACAAGAGGTGAGTTGACAGCTGTCTTCTGTACCGGCCTGTTTCTCCCTCGATTTTACCTATGGAACCCGTCCCCAGGCTCTCACCCACAGTGCAGCGTAAACTGCTTCCTCCCACGAGAGGTCAACGGTAGCTAAAGCACGGTTTCTTCTTTTTTTCTTTTTTTAAAGGTTTTATTTATTTATTTGACAGAGAGAGACACAGCCAGAGAGGGAACACAAGCAGAGGAAGTGGGAGAGGGAGAAGCAGACCTCCCACCGAGCAGGGAGCCCGATGCGGGGCTCGATCCCAGGACCTGGGATCATGACCTGAGCCGAAGGCAGATGCCTAATGACTGAGCCACCCAGGGGCCCCAAAATCATGAGTATTTAAGTTAGAAGTATATTTTAGTGAGGTGAATTTGCAGATATAGAATCTGTGAATAATGAGAATTGACTATTTGCAAACTAGGTTTTCAAATGCACATCAACTTATGTTTTTTATATTTTCTGTTAAAAGGATCATAAATAGTTACTATGTTTTGTCATACTTTCTTACCTTGATTGTTTTTATGTTAATATAACCAACTTTCTTTTGGCTCATAATTATGTATATTTTTTTCTATCCTGTTATTTTCAATCTCCATATATCCCTCTCTCTTAATTGTGTTTTCTTTGTTGTTTTTATGCTGTTAGTCTTTCTTTTAATTGATTGGTTAGTCCAAAAGTTGGCAAATTTTGTCTGTAATGGATCAGATAGTAAATGTTTTCAGTTTTGATAGTTATAAGGTCTGATAGGATTACTAGGCTATGCTGTTACAGCACGAAACCTACAATGAACAATACAGAATGATTGGGTATGTGTGATTATGTTGCAGGAAAACTTCTATTTATTAAAAAAGTGTCAAGCTAGATTTGGCCACAGGTAATAATTTGCTGACTCCTACCCTAGAATATGCCTAGGGTAGTATATTGGGGTGTTGGATAAAAATTGTAAGAAATTTATCATTTTTGCTTAAAAAATTTTTTTAAACAAAGTTTAATATATTTAAAATATGTGCATGGAACTCATAAGTATATAAAAATAAAGTTATAAATATTTTTACTCATTGAATACCTCCAAAATATAAGTTAAAGTTAGATTCAAAATATGCATCCTTTGTATACATTTGTTTTCAATTCTTTACAGTAAACCTAAGAATTGTTTTTAGGGGTATTTTCTATGTCACCTAATTCTGAACCCTTCAGATTGAGCAGAAATGTCCTGTTGCAGGCATCAGTGTCATTCAAGGACGTGACTGTGGAGTTCACCCAGGAGGAGTGGCGGCAGATGGGTCCTATTCAGAGGACCCTGTATAGAGATGTGATGCTGGAGAACTACAACAACCTAGTCTCAGTGGGTGAGCATATAAGTATAACTTACCCTCATCACAGCACATAGAAGGCATTTCCTTTTTATGCACCGATACAGATGAATATTTTATTTAGACTTTAATGTTATTGAGGTATTTCATTCAGGAGTATAAAATTAAGCCCTTTTGAGGAATAAAAGAAGTGTTTTGTCAACTCCCCATGATAAGTTCAAATCAGGATCTTCAGGGTGCTGCTTCTGAAGCTGTATCTTTTTACGCTTTAGAAACTAAAAAGCCCATCATCCGTCCTAAATACTCCATTGTTCCCTGTTTACAGGGAACTGCATTTTCAAACCAGCAGTAATCTTCAAGTTGGAGCAAGGAGAGGAGCCTTGGTTCTTAGAGGAAGAAATCTCAAACCAGAGCCACCGAGGTGAGTTCCTGAGCACTAGCAGACAGAATTCTCTTGGGATATTTAAGACTCCAGAAGGTCAGTTTGGCATTAAACACCTTTGTATTTCAAGACTTTCCTTTTAAGCTCAAAGGCAAAAAAAGCACCAATCAAAAGAAAATGATTAATAAACTTGACTATATTAAAATTGAGAACTTTGTTTATAAAAGATACTGTTAAAAGGATGAGAAGACAAGCCATAGAGAAGCAGAATATGTATATAATACAAGTAACCTAGAAAGGATAAGTACTCTGAAAATGTAAAAACTTCCACTAGTCAGCGTAGGAAGAGGTGGCAACCCAATTGAAAAAGAAAAGACTGAACAGGAACTTTTAAATGGCCATTAAATCTTTGAAAATGTGTTCAGTCTCTCATTAGCTTTCACGGAATGCAAAATAAAATACAAAGTGAGATGAGAACACATGGTATGATGTGACACTAACAAATTTGGCAAAGCCAAGTCCTGATGAGGATGTGAAATATTAAAGAATCTTACTTACTGATGGAAAATGTAAGCTGGTAAAACCACTGTATAATCAGGAGGATGTTACCAAGTCAGGTTAAAGTTTTACATAATTTGCAACCAAGGAATTCCTTTCCTAACTACATACCCTACAGAAAGGCATGATTATATTCCCTAGGATAAATAAAACAATATTTACTTATGGCAATATTGTTTGTTTTTGTTAAAAATTGGGCTCATCAGGAGTAGAATGAAGAAAGCATTATATTCCTCAAGGGATAATTAGCTACATAATCTTAAGCAAACGAAACCAAACAATATAAATATACATGTGTGGTTACATTTATGTAAATGTCAGAAATGAAAACTCAATTACATTTTTAGGAATTCATATATTGGTGATAAAACCACATAAAGAAAATCAAGGAAACAATTACATAAATATTAGAGGAGGGTAGTGAACTCTTAAGCATGAAGTTAGAGATAAGTAGGGATGTTTGCAGAGCCATTTTTGTGTTCTATTTCTTGATATATATTTTTTTTAATTCAAGTTAGTTACCATACAGTGTAGTATTGATTTCAGGTTGACATGGTTTCTAATTATACTAGTGTTCACTCTGTACTGTTAAACTGTACATATAAGTTTTATGAAGATATAAATTATGTTTCATAGTTAAGAGAGTGAAGAGATGAACCAAAAATAGCGGATGGTATTTACAACTCATTAAAACCCTCAAAGGATAGCCATCTGGAATGCATAAATGATTTGGACCTTTCTTAAGTGCCATCTTTGCAACAAGGCCTTCCATGATACCCCATTTAAAATAACACCCCTTGGGGCACCTCACTGGCTCAGTCGGTAGAGCATGCAACTCTTGATCTCAAGGTCATGAGTTCAAGCCCCACATTGGGCATAGAGCTTACATACATACATGCATACATAAAATACATATGTACATATTTTATACATATCAAATTGAAATGTGGAAATTTAGGATGAAGTGATCAAGTTCACTTACCATTCAATTTTGATAAAATAAAGGTACCACAGCAGGAATTGAGCAGTGAATCTAATTTAGTTGCAAGAATAGATTTTCCTTTTTTCAGTTTTACATTCGTTTGTATTTCTGTGACTTACAGATATAAGATGG
Source organism: Phoca vitulina (assembly GCF_004348235.1). Taxonomy (NCBI): domain Eukaryota; kingdom Metazoa; phylum Chordata; class Mammalia; order Carnivora; family Phocidae; genus Phoca; species Phoca vitulina. The sequence continues at coordinate 7,263,283 of NW_022589773.1, read as the reverse complement.
GTTAGGTCCTGAGCTTCTTCATTTAATCATGAGGAAAGTTGTACTATCAATTTTGATTTGATATTGAAGAATTGAATGGAAATGAATATCAGCTTGGAAATAGTGGACTCTTGAGGATTCTATCAGTATAGCCTAGATAGTGTAGGACTATAATATATTTCCTCAAAGCAAACTCTTCCCCTGTTGGGCCTAGTCCATCAGTGTTCATTATCTCCTAATTCTTTTATTACTGTACTTAAGTTTATATAGTCCCATTGTGTTCATCCCATTATCTGGTTTTCCTGTTCCCTAAAATAACCACTCCTATAAAAGTCTCATTTCTATTCTTTCTCCACCCCAGTAGGAAAATGCAGTTTATCACAATCCAAATACAGATATGTATTTATTATCAGTTTCCTCTCTCATTTTCACTCTATCAATATTATTTTTAAAGGAGGGTGAGCATACATACACATAAATTATTTAATCTTGGAAAACCAAAAAAACGAATGCAATATAGGCTATATATTTCCCATCCATAAGAAATGTAAGGTTCATAAGATGTTTTCAATTTATCTCTGTTTTAGAAGATTACAGAGATGATGACCTGATGAAGAAGAGGAATAAGAAAATCCAAGATAAACACTTGCAGGAAATAATATTCATCGATAATAAACCATTGACTGGAGAGGAAGAAGAAGTTTTGGGAAAACAGTTTAATCTGCACATAGCTCCTGTTTCAACAAAAATATCCTGTAAATATGACTCATGGGGAGTAAATTTGCAAAATATTTCCCAACTTATTAATAATAGACCCTATCCAACAAAAAAACCAAATTGCTATAGTGTATGTGAAAATTTGTCTTTCAAAATTAAGTTTGAGAGAACTCATACTGGAGAGGAGTTTCATGAATATAATAAAAATGGGAACGCTCTCAGTTATAAGGAAAATCTTCCTAAGAATCAAAAATGTCAAACTTTGGAGCAAGCTTTTAAATATGATGAAATTGGAAAAGCCTTCTATGGTGAGGCTGCTTGTGTTACATGTAAGAGTCTTCACACAAGAGAAAAATCCTATAAAGATGATGAATTTAGGGGAAAAAGTGAAAAAACAACTAGCTTTGACTATAAAAGAACTGGGGTAGGGGAGAAGCACTCTCCTCTTAACCAATGTGGGAAATCCTTCTGCGGGAAATCAGCTGTCAAGGAATACAATAAGTTTAACATGCCTGTGAAACAGAATGAATGTAATGCAAGTGGAAATAATTTCAACAGGAAGTCACACCTCACTCAGCTTCAGAGAATTGTCACGGAAGAGAACCCAGTGGTATGTAATGATAGAACACAAACTGGGGATAAGTCCTTCGAATATCATGAAAACAGGAAATCCTACCAGATGTCAGCCCACAAAGTACGCCAGAAAACTCACTCTGAGATAAAACCCTATAAATGTAATGAATGTGGTAAATCCTTCTTTCAAAAAGGACATCTCATTCAGCATCAGAGAACTCACACCGGAGAGAAACCATTTGAATGTAATGAATGTGGAAAAACATTCTCCCAGAAGTCACACCTCAGTACACATTGGAGAATTCACACAGCAGAGAAACCCTATAAGTGTAATGAATGTGGGAAAACATTTGTCCAGAAGTCAACCCTCAGGGGACATCAGAGAATTCATACAGGAGAGAAACCCTATAAATGTAGTGAATGTGGGAAAACTTTTGTTCAAAAGTCAACCCTCAGAGATCATCATAGAATTCACACAGGGGAGAAATCCTTTCAGTGTAATGAATGTGGGAAAACTTTTGGTCAGAAGTCAAACCTCAGGATACATCAGAGAACTCACAGTGGTGAGAAAACATATCAATGTAATGAATGTGAAAAATCCTTCTGGCGAAAAGACCATCTCATTCAACATCAGAAAACACACACAGGAGAGAAACCATTTAAATGTAGTGAGTGTGGGAAAACTTTTGCCCGGACATCAACCCTTAGAGTGCATCAGAGGATTCATACTGGGGAGAAACCATTTAAATGTAATGAATGTGGGAAGAAATTTGTCCGGAAGGCAATCCTTAGTGATCATCTGAGAATTCATACAGGGGAGAAACCTTTTCAGTGTAACAAATGTGGGAAAACTTTTGGCCAGAAATCAAACCTCAGAATACATCAGAGAATTCACAGTGGGGAGAAATCTTATGAATGTAATGAATTTGGGAAATTGTATAAGAAGTCAACTCTAAATGTTTGCCAGAGAATTCAGGGAGGGGGAAAACCCTATTGATACTATAATAACTATGGAAAATCCTTATGGCTGAAAAACCAAGCCATTTGACTGCAGTAAACCCACACAGGAGAAAAACCATATAAATATGAATGTAGGAAGAATTTTATCCAAAAAGCAACCTTGAAAGTATATCAGAGAATACACATGAGCTGATATTTCTTTCAAGGTACTATGGAAAGCCCTTTTGAATGAAGCCATGCCCTTTAGATAACTCACACAAAATTTCCTGGTCTCCCTTTCCTCCGAGTAGGTCTTTGGGACTGTGGATGCTCATATTTTATGCCACATCCATTTGTGACAAAACACCTCACTGACAAACTACTAGGGTGCTATCAGGATAAAATGGAGATGACCCAGGACAACCTTGAGTATCATGCTTTAACATGGCACAGCTTTTACAAGGGTGCCTGAAATATGTGGAACAAAATTCTCATTCACATCTTTACCTTTTGAACATTTTGTGATCAAGCAGTGATCTTGTATTCTGTTGACTCTTGCATGTTTAGGTCTGTTTCCTTTGGAACATAATTTAGCCATCCCTCTACTGGGGAGGTAGAAAGCTATTATGTAAGCCAGGCTTACATCAGTCAGTGGGTACAGCATTTATTAAAGAGTTGGTGTTGTGAGGAATTCCTCAAAGATCGTCAGAGAATTCATTTTAAAAAAATCTTTCAATGTACCGAAATAGATGATACCACCTGTTCCAGGGCTTTCGATGAACCTAAAAGATTGGAAGATTTTTGGTTGAAATGTGAGCACACCTCGTGCAAGTAAAGCAAATGCTTCTTTAATGTCATGAAGCCACTCTCCCTTCACACTTTGTCGTACCTCCATATACCCCAACATCAGCTGTTTCAGGGGAAAGAAATCTTCCTGTCTCCAATGGGGACCCATGGCCATTGGCACCCACCCAAGTATTCTGGGGAATGTTGAGGGAGGAAAAGGGTTCAAACTTTTATGGCTTTATGGGATACAGGTGCCCAGGTCAACATCTTATCACTTTACATGGAGGTAGGGAGTATCTAGATATAGAAAATGTTGTTAGGGCAAGGGTTACAGTAGGCAAGGGAAATGAATGTGACCCTGTGAATAAATGGGGCTCTTTTGGCCAGTGCAGTATACTGTGGCTACTTCTAAATCTGAAAGTGTAGTAGGAATGTGTTACATGCTATACTTCCCCTTCCAATAATTCAGTTCTCCCAGTCAGGAAGAGTTGTGTGTAAAGAAAATGCCTTTGAGGTCCCACAACCATTAATGACCACTTTGCGCTTCAGTCTCTGTAACTAGTCATTCTGTTGATTGGAATTTCTGGCAAAAGGAGATGCCCTTGGGGTGGGGGAGCAGGGTGGTTCGACTTGATACCCTAATAAGGCTACCAAGTATACGCCTTTTGTAAAGCAGCTCTTAGCTTACTCTTGGCTCCGCTGGCTAACAAGATACAGACACAAGCCTCAGGTGTAGAATGCACATGGTGTATTTAAGAATACAGCTGTCCTGGTCCCAGCAGTATCTCAGCTATGTATCAGATTGTAGCAGCTGTCCCTTACAGAGGAAACTTATCCCCCACTCTGCTGCCTGAAGCAAAGCTGCTGGCTCAGTAGGGCCCTCGATTCATAGAAGTCACTCTAATTGGGCCTGGTTCACTGACAGGCTAGTGGGAATCACTGGATACTGACTATTCAATCTCAGTGCCATTATGCAGACCCAAAAATTGATGGGGCTGCTCCTCTCAATGGGCAGGACACAAGGATGTTCTCAACACTGGCAGATAATTCCATTTGAAACTTGCGGCGTTTTAATTGACTCTGGTTCTTACTGTGCCCAGCTTTTTGACACACTGGTAGTAAAACTGCAGGCTGACAAAAGCACTCCTCTTTGGTGCTGTGAACTGTGAGGGGAAAGTCAGCTGCTAAGCACATCTGAGTTGTTAAACTAGATGCCCTTGGTGAGTGAGTATTCTATGATAATACTGACTAGAATCAAGCTGCTGAGCAAGCCTTCGCTATCCTGATTGCCAACATTGCTACCTGGATGCATCATCATTCTGACAGAGCAAAATATTCACCATCTTAACTGCATACAAAGTAAAAGTCTATATATCCAGTGCTTCCTTTGATGTCATTTGACCTAAGAATCTACATTTTTTCCCTTCTGTATTAATATCCAATTCCACATACCATTTGATAATTCACCCCTTTCCTACTGATTTTAAATATGTTCATATACTAAATTGTCATTCGTAAAGATATTGCACAAGACTGCTCATGACCCATTCCCTACAGTCTGTTAGCAACATATCCTCCTCTTGGGATCAGGGCTAGCCTAAACCTCATATGAGCCAAAATACTCGATCCTTCTAGCCTGATTGTTAATTTTTCACTGAAGAGTGTTTCAATCAGGAAAACGAGAATAACCTCCTAGGACTTTGGAAATGGAGCATCACACGAGCTGCCAACACCCTTGCCAAGATGCATCTGCAAAAAAGAAGATAATAACTAGTTAGTGCTGTATTCCCTGAAAATAATCAAGAGGTTACTGTTTGTTTTTATAATAGGTGGTATATTATGAAGTCTTTTTTTTTTTTTAAGATTTTATTTATTTGACACAGAGACAGCCAGAGAAGGAACACAAGCAGGGGGGAATGGGAGAGGGAGAAGCAGACTCCCCCTGAGCAGGGAGCCCGATGTGGGGCTTGATCCCAGGACCCTGGGATCATGACCTGAGCCGAAGGCAGACACTTAATGACTGAGCCACCCAGGTGCCCCATCTTTCATTCTTAAAACTTTTTCTCAGTTTCTTAATATATTTGAATCCTCTTCCTCATACCCCTTTGTATATATAATCTTTTATTTTATTTATTTATTCTTTTTAAAGATTTTATTTATTTATTTGAGAGAGCGAGAATGAGAGAGAGAGCATATGAGAGGGAGGAGGGTCAGAGGGAGAAGCAGACTCCCCGCTGAGCAGGAAGCCCGATGCGGGACTCTATCCCGGGACTCCAGGATCATGACCTGAGCCGAAGGCAGTCGCTTAACCAACTGAGCCACCTAGGCGCCCCTGTATATATAATCTTTTAGAGTTATGATTGGGTTTGCTATTAAGTTCAAGATCATCTATCCACTAGAATGAATAAATTCACCCAGGTAGTCTGAGTCATTCATTGGCAGTCCAGGTGACAAAGTCCCATGATTGGGCACTTAGGCTTTATCTGCTGTCCCCTTGCTGGGGTAGGCCCACAGAACACCTCTCTGTATAATCATACATTATCAACTGGAGACCATGGTCTGTGCTATCGCCACGAATGCTCCCTTCTCCCTGCCTGGCTGATCGCCTTTCCAGGTAATGGGCTTTTATTCCAACAGATGGGTGCCACATCTAGGGATCCTGGAAGAGTCCATTTTCTGTCTGCCTGCCTGCTAAGGGTCTTTATGCTAATTTTAAAAAGCCTCCACTGAGGGCAGGAATTTTTATGTTTTGTTCATAATGTATCCCAAGTAACTGAAACAGACCCTCTACACATTAGGCACTCAGAAATACTTGCTGGAGGTGGATTTGTCAAAGTGGAATATGAACATGTTTTCTTTTGATCCTGCAAATGATCTTTTATGATTATTCATTTACTAAAAGGAAAATTAATTGCTGTGAGCTCCATTCAAAGACTCATGTTTTGGATATTTTCAAAAGTTGCTAGAAGAAACTTGTTCTTAATATTCAGAAGTATACACTACTGTTCTTCAAATATTTGTCACCCAAAATAAAATTTATTTTCAATAAACTAGAATTCCCAATCCAAAATTATGCCTACATATCAGTTCTTATTAACATTGTGGGGTGCAGGCATTTTTCTTTTTTTCCTTCTTTCTCTCTCTCAGCTTTGCTTTCACACAAATACTTTATAACTACTAATCCAAGCAATTTTGCAAAACAATAGTAATAGTAAATCAGATTTTTAAGACCAATGAAATGGGAAGGCACAGAAACTGTTTCTTGGGATCACCCCTTTACTCCATTGTACCAGTTGTTCCACTCATTTTTATTTCCAAATCATCCTCTTGGCAGCTCCAAAGAGAAGATTCTTTTTTCTCAGGTTCAAGAATCTACTGGGAGAGATGTCTGATACCAAAAGGGGCATAACACTTGTTCCGAGCTGCCTCCATATTGGTCTTTCCTTGCCAGGTGCATGATACTTTTTTTTCCCCTCACATTAAAGGTGTCCCTGGAAGCCCAGCAGAAATAATATACCATGCCCTTTTACTAGGGAAGCTTCACACTACAATGAGGGAGAAACAAATTTATTTTCTTATTGGAGACAGCACAATCTCCCAGTACCATTAGCTATTTTAACAATCCTTCAGTAGTCTAAAGAACTGACTGCCAGGGGCTCCTGGCAGGCTCAGTTGGTAGAGCATGCAACTCTTGATCTCAGGGTCATGAGGTCAAGCCCCACATTGGGCAAGGAGCCTACTAAAAAAAACCTGCCAAATCCCAGAACAGTATGATTAGCTTAACTATCAGATGATTGACACTTGATACATAATTAATAAGCTAGAAACTACTTGGCCTGACTTGTGGCAATTATACTTCTGTACGTATGCCCCCCAAATTTAAAAAATGTTCAAACAAAAACTTGAGTACAAATGTCATAACAGCAATATTCACAATAGCCAGAAGATGGAAACAACCTAAATGTCCATCAACAGATGAATGGATAAATAAAATGATATATTTGTAAAATATAATTTAGCCATAAAAAGGAACAAAGTACTGATACATACTACAATAGACATAAACCTTGGAACATGCTAAACTAAAAAAGCCAAACACTAAAAGGGTAGAACATGACATTACAGGATAAAATACTCTATCCACTAAGAATCCTGTGTGCAGAGAGAGGAGTTAAGATGGTGGAGGAGTAGGGGATCCTAAGTCTGTCTGGTCCCTGGAATTCAGTTAGATAGTTATCAAATCATTCTGAATACCTGTCAAATCAATGGGAGATCTGAGAAAAGAAATGATGCAATTCTACAACTGGAAAAGCAACCACTTTTTGGAATGTAGGAGGTGTGGAGACTTGAAACCAGGGCAATATATCCGAGGATACAGCAGCAGGAGGGAGCTGGATCGAGGAGGCCACCACAAAGTATTATAAGCAGCAGAGCACAAAATCAGAACTTTTATAAGTCTACTACAGTGGGGGACGTCCCTGGCTTAAAAGTGCTCAGGTGGTGGAGCGGGGTGGAATCCCAGGTGAGACAGCATGGTCTTAGGATCCCCAGGGTCATAAGAACAGGGGGTGCCTGAGTGTGGCAGAGTTCCCAGGCATCAGGGCAGGGGAGCCGGCTGAAAACAGCAAGTCTAGGCACCGGCTTTCTGCTTGGTGTTGCTATAAACGGCAAACTGCTTCATGGTCACATGACCACTCTCTGGGCAGGGGTCCAGCAAAAGGCAGAAGTGTAGTGAGACCCCCGCCTTCCCTCAGGAGTAAGGGCATGGGTCCGCACCACGGGAGTCCCTAAAATTTGGAGACTTGAAGCTCAGTCACATGACTGAGATAAAAATGCTCAGTCACAAGCTGAGTGAATGCGAGTTCAGGTGGAAACCAGGGAGAAAAAAGTGATTGCTCTTATTTGAGAGCTCACTGAAGAGTGGGGGTGCGAACTTTCATCTCTGGGTCTAGAGAGTGCGGTGCCATTTTCATCCCCCGCATCAGTGCCAAAAGCCTTCAGAGAGCAAAACGGCACCACGTAAGGTAATCTGGAGCCAGGCCCCCGGGGAAGGGAGGCACAATTCCACCAGGGCAGGGGCACCTGTGAATCAGCACAACAGCCCCCTCCCCAAGAAGACCAGCAGGAACAACTGGCTACCACTAAGTTTACTGATCATAGAGAACTGCAAAGCCTCAGCTCTTGGAGAAAACAGTATATAGCCTTCATGATTTGTTATTATTCTTTAGTTGTTCTGTTGTTATTTTTTTAGCTATTTTCTTTTTTTTCTCAACTCTTACTCTTTTCTAATTTTTATTTTTTATATACACGTTATGTATATATTTTTTTATTTTTGGTTTCCATTCATTGAATTTTACTTTTTTTTTTTTTTTTTACAATTTTATTTATTTATCGGACAGAGAGAGACACAGCGAGAGAGGGAACACAGCTGGGGGAGTGGAAGAGGGAGAAGCAGGGTTCCCGCTGAGCAGGGAGCCCACTGCGGGGCTCAATCCCAGGACCCTGGGATCATGACCTGAGCCGAAGGCAGACGCTTAATGACCGAGCCACTCAGGTGCCCCCATTGAATTTTACTTTATTTTCATATGTATAAGTTTGTCTTTCTTTCGTATTTTGGGATCTGGTTTCTTTTAACAAACAGACCAAAATACACACAACATCTAGTATTTTCCTTTGTCTGTTTTGTTTCTGATTTGATTTTTTTCTTATTTTGTTTTGTTTTTGTTTTCTTGTGGTTTGTTTTCTTTTTTTTTTTCTGTTGTTTTTGTTGGTATTGTTGTCTTATCTCTCTTTCTTCTATCCTTTTCTGGACATAATGACGAGATGGAGAAATTCACCAATAAAGACAGAAGGGGATATTACTCACTGCCAGGGATTACAGCAATATGGTTATAAGTAAGATGTCTGAACTAGAATTTAAAACAATGATTATAAAGATACAAGCTGAGCTTGAAAAAAAACATAAAAGACACTAGAGAATGCCCTACTGAAGAAATTAAAGAACTAAAATCTAGTCAGGCTGAAATTAAAAATGCTATTACTGAGATGCAGTCAAAAATGGAGGCTCTAACAGCAAGGATAAATGAGGCACAAGAGAGTGTCACTGATATAGAAGACAAAATGATGGAGAATAAAACTGAAAAGAGAGAAAGACAACTACTAGGTCATGAAGGGAGACTTCGAGAAATCAGCAATTCCATAAAGTAAAATAATATCTGGATGACAGGGGTTCCGGAAGATGAAGAGGGAAGGGGCAGAAGGTTTATTTGAACAAATTATAGCTGAGAACTTCCCTAATCTGGAGAAGGAAACACACATTCAAGTCCAGGAGGCACAGAGAACCCCCCCCCCCCTTAAAATCAATAAAAATAGGACAACACCTCAACATATAATAGTGAAGCTTGTAAATTTCAGAGAGAAAGAGAAAATCCTGAAAGCAGCTAGGGACAAGAGGTCTTTAACCTACTAGGGTAGAAACATAAGACTGACAACAGACCTGACCACAGAGACTTGGCAGGCCAGAGAGGACTGGCATGATATATTCAATATGCTAAATGGGAAAAATAGGCAGCCAAGAATACTTTATTCAGCAAGACCGTCATTCAGAATAGAAGGCGAGATAAAGAGTTTCCAGGACAAACAAAAACTAAAGGAATTTGTGAACACTAAACCAGCCCTGCAAAAATACCAAAGGGGATCCTTTGAGTGAAGAGAGAGGCCAAAGACCAGAAAGGAACAGACAGTCTACAAGAACAGCGACTTTATAGGTAATACAATGGCACTAAATTCATATCTTTCAATAGATACGCTGAATGTAAATGGACTAAATGCTCTAATCAAAAGACATAGGGTGCTCGGGAACAAGATGGTGGAGGAGTAGGAGACCTGGATTTCGTCTCCTCTCAGGAATTCAGCTGGATAGGGATCAAACCATTCTGAACACCTACAAACTCAACAGGAGATCGAAGAAAAGAATAGCAACAACTCTCTGAACAGAAAAGCGACCACTTTCTGGAAGGTAGGACGTGCGGAGAAGTGAATCCGAGGCGTTATTCGGGAAGATAGACGGCGGGGGAGGGGCCTCCGTCGGCGGCTTCTGGCAAGTGATAGAGCCGTGGAGCACAAAATCGGAACTTTTAGAAGTCTGCTCCGCTGAGGGACGTCACTCTGGTGGCGAAGTGGGGGGTGGAACCCTCATGGGACAGTGTGGTCTCAGGACCCTCGGGGTCACAGAAAGACCGGGGGTGCCTGAGTGCGGCAGAGCTCCCAGGTATCGGAGTGGGGAAGCCGGCTGCAGAGACGGAGCCCAGGCGCGGGCTCTCAGCTCGGGGTTGTCATAAACCGTGATCCACAGCACAGTCGGGCCACTGCTCCTCCAGCAGGGACCCAACAAGCGGCAGATCCGGGGAGACTCACCTTCTTCCCCCGGGAGGAGAGGTGCGGGAGCGCACCGCGGGGATCTGCTGGGTTTGGAGACTCCGCCCGGGGTCGGGTGCCAGATAGAAAGGCGCGGTCACAGGCCGGGTGAGCGCGGAGTGTGGCCGGAGACTGGGGAGATGGGAGTGACTGACTGCTTTTCTCTGGGGGCTCGCTGAGGAGCGGGACCCCGAGTTCTCGGCTCCTCCGGGGGCGGAGACTGGGAGGCCGCCATTTTCACTGTCCGCCTCCAAAGCTGTACGGAAAGCTTGCAGGGAACAAAAGCTGCAGGGAACAAAAGCTCCCGAGAGCAAACCCGTGCAGATTACTTAGCCCGAACCGGAAAGGGCGGGGCAATTTTGCCTCCGGCAAAGACATTTGGGAACCACGGCAACAGGCCCCTCCCCCAGAAGATCAGCGAGAACAGCCAGCCAAGACCAAGTTTACCGATCAATGAGAACGGCAGAACTCCAGCGCTAGGGGAATACTGCACATAGAATTCATGGCTTTTTTACCATGATTCTTTAGTCTTTCAAAGTTAATTATTTTTTTTAACTGTCTTTTTTTCTTTTTTCTTTTTTTCTTTTTTTTTGAATTTTTCTTTTTCCCTTTTTCAACCAACATCTTATCAATCCCTTTTTTAAAAAAAAACATTTTTATTTTTCATTTTTAAAGTCATATCCTATCCCTTCATAGTAGTTACCCTTATTTTTGGCATATATATATAAGTTGTTCTCTCTTTAAAATCTTGAGATAGTTTCTTCTAACAGATCAAAATATACTCTAAATCTCTAGTGTATGGTTTTTTTCTACTCCCCTGCCTGATCACATTCTCTCCCTTTTTTCTTTCTTTTTTTTTTTATCCTCTTCTTTCTTTTTTCAAACAACTTATCAAATCCTTTTATAAAATTTTTTATAATTTCCATCTTTACAGTCATATTCCATCCCTTCATCATATCAACCCTTATTTTTGTACATATATAAGTTTTTCTTTCTTTAAAATTTTGGGAGGGACTTTCTTTTAACAGACCAAAATACACCCAAAATCTAGTGTGTGGCACTGATCTATAAACCAGCCTGATCATATTTGATCACATTCTGTTTTTGTTTTGTTTTGTTTTGTTCTGCTTTTGTTAGTTTTTATCTTTATCTTTATCTTTTTCTTTTTTCTTTTTTTCTTTCTTTTTCTTTTTTCTCTCTTTCCCTTTCTTTTCCCACTGCTTCAGGTCTTTTCTGATTTGTTTAGAGTATATTTTCTGGGGACGTTGTTACCCTGCTAGCATTTTGTTCTCTCATTAATCTATTCTCCTCTGCACAAAATGACAAGACGGAAAAAATCACCTCAACAAAAAGAACAAGAGGTAGTACCAACTGCCAGGGACCTACTCAATACGGACATTAGTACGATGTCAGATCTAGAGTTCAGAATCATCACTTTAAAGATACTAGCTGGGCTTGAAAAAAGCATGGAAGTTATTAGAGAAACCCTTTCTGGAGAAGTAAAAGAACTAAAATCTAACCAAGTAGAAATCAAAAAGGCTATTAATGAGGTGCAATCAAATATGGGGGCGCTAACTGCTAGGATAAATGAGGCAGAAGAAAGAATCAGTGAGATAGACCAAATGATGGAAAATAAAGAAGCTGAGAAAAAGAGAGATAAACAACTACTGGATCACGAGGGCAGAATTCGAGAGATAAACGATACCATAAGACGAAACAACATTAGAATAATTGGGATCCCAGAAGAAGAAGAAAGAGAGAGAGGGGCAGAAGGTATAATGGAGCAAATTATAGCAGAGAACTTCCCTAATTTGGGGAAGGAAACAGGCATCAAAATCCAGGAAGCACAGAGAACCCCTCTCAAAATCAATAAAAATAGGTCAACACCCCGACATCTAATAGTAAAACTTACGAGTCTAAGAGACAAAGAGAAAATCCTGAAAGCAGCTCGGGAGAAGAGATATGTAACCTACAATGGTAGAAACATTAGATTGGCAACAGACTTATCCACAGAGACCTGGCAGGCCAGAAAGGATTGGCAGGACATATTCAGAGCACTAAATGAGAAAAATATGCAGCCAAGAATACTATATCCAGCTAGGCTGTCATTGAAAATTGAAGGAGAGTTAAAAAGCTTCCAGGACAAACAAAAACTAAAGGAATTTGCAAACACGAAACCAGCCCTACAAGAAATATTGAAAGGGGTCCTCTAAGCAAAGAGAGAGCCTAAAAGCAACATAGACCAGAAAGGAACACAAACAATATACAGTAACAGTCACTTTACAGGCAATACAATGGCACTGAACTCCTATCTTTCAATAGTTACCCTGAATGTAAATGGGCTAAATGCCCCAATCAAAAGACACAGGCTATCAGATTGGATTAAAAAACAAGACCCATCGATATGCTGTCTGCAAGAGACTCATTTTAGACCCAAAGACACCCCCAGATTTAAAGTGAGGGGGTGGAAAACCATTTATCATGCTAATGGACACCAAAAGAAAGCTGGGGTGGCAATCCTTATAGCAGACAAATTAGATTTTAAACCAAAGACTGTAATAAGAGATGAGGAAGGACACTATATCCTACTTAAAGGGTCTATCCAACAAGAAGATCTAACAATTGTAAATATCTATGCCCCTAACATGGGAGCAGCCAATTATATAAGGCAATTAATAACAAAAGCAAAGAAACACATTGACAACAATACAATAATAGTGGGGGACTTTAACACCCCCCTCACTGAAATGGACAGATCGTCTAAACAAAAGATCAACAAGGAAATAAAGACTTTAAATGACACACTGGACCAAATGGACTTCACAGACATATTCAGAACATTCCATCCCAAAGCAACGGAATACACATTCTTCTCTAGTGCCCATGGAACATTCTCCAGAATCGATCACATCCTAGGTCATAAATCAGGTCTCAACCGGTACGAGAAGATTGGGATCATCCCCTGCATATTTTCAGACCACAATGCTTTGAAACTAGAACTCAATCACAAGAGGAAAGTCGGAAAGAACTCAAATACATGGAGGCTAAAGAGCATCCTACTGAAGAATGAATGGGTCAACCAGGAAATTAAACAAGAATTAAAAAAATTCATGGAAACCAATGAAAATGAAAACACAACTATTCAAAATCTTTGGGATATAGCAAAGGCAGTCCTAAGAGGAAAGTATAGCAATACAAGCCTTTCTCAAGAGACAAGAAAGGTCTCAAGTACACAACCGAACCCTACACCTAAAGGAGCTGGAGAAAGAACAGCAAATAAAGCCTAAACCCAGCAGGAGAAGAGAAATAATAAAGATCAGAGCAGAAATCAATTAAATAGAAACCAAAAGAACAGTAGAACAGATCAACGAAATTAGGAGCTGGTTCTTTGAAAGAATTAACAAGATTGATAAACCCCTGGCCAGACTTATCAAAAAGAAAAGAGAAATGACCCAAATCAACAAAATCATGAATGAAAGAGGAGAAATCACAACCAACACCAAAGAAATACAAACAATTATAAGAACATATTATGAGCAACTCTATGCCAGCAAATTAGATAACCTGGAAGTAATGGATGCATTCCTAGAGATGTATCAACTACCAAAACTGAACCAGGAAGAAATAGAAAACCTGAACAGACCTATAACCACTAAGGAAATAGAAGCAGTCATCAAAAATCTCCCAAAACACAAAAGCCCAGGGCCAGATGGCTTCCCAGGGGAATTCTACCAAACATTTCAAGAAGAATTAATACCTATTCTTCTGAAACTGTTCCAAAAAATAGAAATGGAAGGAAAACTTCCAAACTCATTTTATGAGGCCAGCATTACCTTGATCCCAAAACCAGACAAAGACCCCATCAAAAAGGAGAATTAGAGACCAATATCCCTGATGAACATGGATGCAAAAATTCTCACCAAAATACTAGCCAATAGGATCCAACAGTACATTAAAAGGATTATTCACCACGACCAAGTGGGATTTATCCCTGGGCTGCAAGGTTGGTTCAACATC
>NW_022589773.1:7172927-7243856 GCF_004348235.1 Phoca vitulina | reverse complement strand
AGTAAAGTGGCAGGATATAAAATCAATGCACAGAAATCAGTGGCATTTCTATACACCAACAATAAGACAGAAGAAAGAGAAATTAAGGAGTCGATCCCATTTACAATTGCACCCAAAACCATAAGATACCTAGGAATAAATCTAACCAAAGAGGCAAAGAATCTGTACTCAGAAAACTATAAAATACTCATGAAAGAAATTGAGGAAGACACAAAGAAATGGAAAAACGTTCCATGCTCATGGATTGGAAGAACAAATAGTGTGAAGATGTCAATCCTACCTAGAGCAATCTACACATTCAATGCAATCCCCATCAAAATACCATCCACTTTCTTCAAAGAAATGGAACAAATAATCCTAAAATTTGTATGGAACCAGAAAAGACCCAGAATAGCCAGAGGAATGTTGAAAAAGAAAAGCAAAGCTGGCGGCATCACAATTCCGGACTTCTAGCTCTACTACAAAGCTGTCATCATCAAGACAGTATGGTACTGGCACAAAAACAGACACATAGATCAATGGAACAGAATAGAGAGCCCAGAAATGGACCCTCAACTCTATGGTCAACTAATCTTTGACAAAGCAGGAGAGAATGTCCAATGGAAAAAAGACAGTCTCTTCAACAAATGGTGTTGGGAAAATTGGACAGCCACATGCAGAAGAATGAAACTGGACCATTACACCACACACAAAAATAGACTCCAAATGGTTGAAAGACCTCAATGTGAGACAGGAGTCCATCAAAATCCTAAAGGAGAGCACAGGCAGCAACCTCTTCGACCTCAGCCGCAGCAACTTCTTCCTAGAAACATCGCCAAAGGCAAGGGAAGCAAGGGCAAAAATGAACTACTGGGACTTCATCAAGATAAAAAGCTTTTGCAAAGCAAAGGAAACAGTCAACAAAACCAAAAGACAACTGACAGAATGGGAGAAGATATTTGCAAATGACATATCAGATAAAGGGCTAGTATCCAAAATCTATAAAGAACTCATCAAACTCAACACCAAAAGAACAAAGAATCCAATCAAGTAATGGGCAGAAGACATGAACAGACATTTTTCCAAAGAAGACATCCAAACGGCCAAGAGACACATGAAAAAGTGTTCAATATCGCTCGGCATCAGGGAAATCCAAATCAAAACCTCAATGAGATACCACCTCACACCAGTCAGAATGGCTAAAATTAACAAGTCAGGAAATGACAGATGTTGGCGGGGATGCGGAGAAAGGGGAACCCTCCTACACTCTTGGTGGGAATGCAAGCTGGTGCAGCCACTCTGGAAAACAGTATGGAGGTTCCTCAAAAAGTTGAAAATAGAGCTACCATATGATCCAGCAATTGCACTCCTGGGTATTTACCCCAAAGATACAAAAGTAGGGACCCGAAAGGGTACGTGCACCCCGATGTTTATAGCAGCAATGTCCACAATAGCCAAACTGTGGAAAGAGCCAAGATGTCCATCAACAGATGAATGGATAAAGAAGATGTGGTATATATATACAATGGAATATTATGCAGCCATCCAAAGGAATGAGATCTTGCCATTTGCAACGACGTGGATGGAACTGGAGGGTATTATGCTGAGCGAAATAAGTCAAACAGAGAAAGACATGTATCATATGACCTCACTGATATGAGGAATTCTTAATCTCAGGAAACAAACTGAGGGTTGCTGGAGTGGGGGGTGGGGTGGGAGGGATGGGGTGACTGGGTGATGGACACTGGGGAGGGTATGTGCTCTGGTAAGCGCTGTGAATTGTGCAAGACTGCTGAATCTCAGATCTGTACCTCTGAAACAAATAATGCAATATATGTTAAGAAAGAAAAGAAGAAGAAGAAGAATGTAGCAGGAGGGGAAGAATGAAGGGGGAGAAATCGGAGGGGGAGAAGAACCATGAGAGACGATGGACTCTGAAAAACAAACTGAGGGTTCTAGAGGGGAGGGGGGTGGGAGGATGGGTTAGCCTGGTGATGGGTATTGAGGAGGGCACGTTCTGCATGGAGCACTGGGTGTTATGCACAAACAATGAATCATGGAACAGTATATGTAAAACTAATGATGTAATGTATGGGGATTAACATAACAATAAAAAATTAAAAAACAAACAAACAAAAGACATAGGGTAAAAAAGATTGGATAAAAAAATAAGACCCATCAATATGCTGTCTACAAGAGATTCATTTTAGACCCAAAGACACCTGCGGATTGAGAGTGAGGGGGTGGAGAACAATTTATCATGCTAATGGACACCAAAAGAAAGCTAGAGTAGCCATTCTTATATCAGACAAACTAGATTTTACACCAAAGACTGTAATAAGAGATGAAGAAGGACACTGTACCATAATAAAAGGGTCTATCCAACAAGAATATCTAACAATTGTAAATATTTATGCCCCTAAATTGGGTGCAGCCAAATATATAAGCCAATTAATAACAAAATTAAAGAAACATATTGCTAATAATACAATAATAGTAGGGAAGTTTAACACCTGACTCACAGGAATGGACAGATCATCTAAGCAGAAGATCAAGGAGGGCGCCTGGGTGGCTCAGTTGGTTAAGAGACTGCCTTTGGCTCAGGTCATGATCCTGGAGTCCCGGGATCGAGTCCCACATCAGGCTCCCTGCTCAGCGGGGGGTCTGCTTCTCCCTCTGCCCTCTTCCCTCTCATGCTCTCTGTCTCTCATTCTCTCTCTCTTAAATAAATAAATAAAATCTTAAAAAAAAAAAAAAAAAAGAAGATCAAGGAAATTAGGGCCTTGAATGACACACTGGACCAGAAAGACTTAACAGATATATTTAGAGCATTTCATCCTAAAGCAACAGAAAACACATTCTTCTCAAGTGCACATGGAACCTACTCCAGAATAGGTCACATACTGGATCACAAATCAGGTTTCAACTAATACCAAAAGACTGAGAGCATTCCCTGCATATTTTTGGACCACAATAATTTGAAACTGGAACTCAATCACAAGAGGAAATTTGGGAAGAACTCAAACACATGGAGGCTGAAGAGCATCCTACTAAAGAATGAATGGGTCAACCAGAAATTAAAGAAGAATTAAAAAATACATGGATACAAATGAAAATGAAAACAGAACACTTCAGAACCTTTGGGATGCAGCAAAGGCGGTCCTCAGAGGGAAGTATATAGTGAAACAGGCCTTTCTTAAGAAACAAGAAAAGTCTCAAATGCACAAGCTAATCTTACACCTAAAGGAGCTGGAAAAAGAACAAAATAAAGCCTAAACCCAGCAGGAGAAGAGAAATAAAAGACTAGAATAGAAATCAATGAAATAGAAACCAAAAGAACAGTGGAACAGATCAGTGAAACTAGGAGCTGATTCTTGGAAAGAATTAATAAGATCAATAAACCCCTAGTCAGACTTAACAAAAAGAAAAGAAAAAGGACCCAAATAAATAAAATCATGAATGAGAGAGAAGAGATCACAGCCAACACCAAGGAAATACAAACAATTGGAAGGACATATTATGAACAACTATATGCCAACAAATTAGGTAATCTGGAAGAAATGGATGCATTCCTAGAAACATAAACTACCAACCTGAAAGAGGAAGAAGTAGAATACCTGAACAGACCCATAACCAGCAAAGAAATTGAAGCAGTAATCAAAAATCTCCCAACAAATAAGAGTCTAGGACCAGAAGGCCTCCCAATGGAATTCTACTAAACATTTAAAGAATTAATACCTATTCTTCTGAAGCTGTTTCAAAAAATAGAAATGGAAGGAAAACTTCCAAACTCATTCTATGAGGCCAGCATTAACTTGATCCCAAAACCAGAAAATGACCCTCCAAAAAGGAGAATTTTAGACCACTATCTCTGATGAACATGGATGAAAAAATTCTAACCAAGATACTAGCTAATAGGCTCCAAAAGTACATTAAAAGGATTATTCACCATGACCACATGGAATTTATTCCTGGGCTGCAAGGGTGGTTCAACATCTGCAAATCAATCAACATGATACACCACATTAATAAAAGAAGGCACAAGAACCGTATGATTCTCTAAATAGATGCAGAAAAAGCATTTGACAAAATACAGCATCGTTTCTTGATTAAAACTCTCCACAGCGCAGGGATAGAAGGAACATACCTCAATATCATAAAAGCCATATATGAAAAACCCACAGTGAATGTCATCTTCAACAGGGGAAAGGTTTTCGCCTAAGGTCAGGAACACGACAGGGATGTCTACTCTCACCACTATTGTTCAACATAGTACTAGAAGTCTTAGCCTCGGCAATCAGACAACAAAAAGAAATAAAAGGCACCTAAATCTGCAAGAAAGAAGTGAAACTCTCACTCTTCACAGATGACATGATACTCTATGTTGAAAACCCAAAAGAGGGGCGCCTGGGTGGCTCAGTTGTTAAGCGTCTGCCTTCGGCTCAGGTCATAATCCCAGGGTCCTGGGATCGAGCCCTGCATCGGGCTCCTGCTCAGCGGGAAGCCTGCTTCTCCCTCTCCCACTCCCCCTGCTTGTGTTCCCTCTCTCGCTCTGTCTCTCTCTGTCAAATATATAAAATCTTTAAAAAAAAAAAAAAAAAAGAAAACCCAAAAGATTCTACCCAAAAATTGCTAGACCTCATACAGGAATTCAGCAAAGTGGCAGGATATAAAATCAATGCAGAAATCAGTTGCATTTCTATACACTAACAATGAAGCCAAAGAAAGAGAAATTAAGAAATTGATCCCGTTTACAATTGCGCCAAAAACCATAAGATACCTAGGAATAAACCTAACCAAAGGGGTAAAGGATCTGTACTCTGAAAACTATAGAACACTCATGAAAGAAATTGAGAAGACTCAAAGAAATGGAAAAACATTCCATGCTCATGAATTGGCAGAACAAATATTGTTAAAATGTCTATGCTAGCAATGTCCACAATAGCCAAACTGTGGAAAGAGCCAAGATGCCCATCGACAGATGAATGGATAAAGAAGATGTGGTACATATATACAATGGAATATTATGCAGCCATCAAAAGGAATGAGATCGTGCCATTTGTGATGACGTGGATGGAACTGGAGGGTGTTATGCTGAGCAAAATAAGTCAATCAGAGAAAGACATGTATCATATGACCTCACTGATATGAGGAATTTTTAATCTCAGGAAACAAACTGAGGGTTGCTGGAGTGGGGGTTGGGGTGGGAGGGATGGGATGGCTGGGTGATAGACACTGGGGAGGGTATGTGCTATGGTGAGTGCTGTGAATTGTGCAAGGCTGTTGAATCACAGATCTGTACCTCTGAAACAAATAATACATTATATGTTAAGGAAAAAAAAAAAAGAAGATAGCAGGAGGGGAAGAATGAAGGGGGGGAAATCGGAGGGGGAGATGAACCGTGAGAGACGATGGACTCTGAAAAACAAACTGAGGGTTCTAGAGGGGATGGGGGTGGGAGAATGGGATAGCCTGGTGATGGGTATTAAAGAGGGCACGTTCTGCATGGAGCACTGAGTGTTATACACAAACAATGAATCATGGAACACTGCATCAAAAACTAATGATGTAATGTATGGTGATTAACATAACAATAAAAAATTTAAAAAAAAACTTTTAAAGCCAAAAAAAAAAAAAATGTCTATGTTACCCAAAGCAATCTACACATTCAATGCAATTCCTATCAAAATACCATCAGCAGGGTGTCTGGGTGGTTCAGTCAGTTAAACATCTGCCTTCGGCTCAGGTCATGGTCCCATGGTCCTGGGATTGAGCCCCACATCAGGTTCCCTGCTCAGTGGGGAGTCTGCTTCTCCCTCTTCCTCTGCTCCCCCATACTCTCTTTCACGCACTCTCTCTGTCTCTCAAATAAATAAATAAAATCTTTTTAAAAAATACCATCAACATTTTTCACAGAGCTGGAACAAGTAATCCTAAAATTTGTATGGAACCAGAGAAGACCCTGAATAGCCAAACAAATGTTGCAAAAGAAAACCAAAACTGGTGGCATCACAATTCCGGACTTCCAGCTCTATTACAAAGCTGTCATCATCAAGACAGTATGGTACTGGCACAAAAACAGACACATAGATCAATGGAACAGAATAGAGAGCCCAGAAGTGGACCCTCAACTGTATGGTCAACTAATCTTTGACAAATCAGGAAAGAATATCCTATGGAAAAAAAGTCTCTTCAACAAATGTTGTTGGGAAAATTGGATAGCAACATGCAGAAGAATGAAACTGGACCATTCTCACAAAGATAAACCCAAAATGGATGGAAGATCTAAATGTGAGACAGGAATCCATCAAAATCCTTGAAGAGAACACAGGCAGCAACCTCTTCGACCTCAGCCGCAGGAACTTCTTGCTAGACACATCTCCAGAGGCAAGGGAAACAAAGGCAAAAATGAACTATTGGAACTTCATCAAGATAAAAAGCTTTTGCACAGCAAAGGAAACAGCCAACAAAACTAAAAGACAACTGACAGAATGGGAGAAGATATTTGCAAATGTCTCGTCAGGTAAAGGGCTAGTATCCAAAATCTACAAAGAACTTATCAAATTCAACACCCAAAAAGCAAATAATCCAGTCAAGAAATGGGCAGAAGACATGAACAGACATTTCTCCAAAGAAGACATACACATGGCCAACAGACACATGCAAAAATGCTCAACATCACTCGGCATCAGGGAAATATAAATCAAAACCACAATGAGATATCACCTCACACTGGTCAGAATGGCTAAAATTCACCACTCAGGAAACAACAGATGTTGATGAGGATGCAGAAAAAGGGGAACCCTCTTACACTGTTGGTGGGAATGTAAGCTGTTACAACCACTCTGGAAAACAGTATGAAGGTTCCTCAAACTGTTAAAAATAGAGCTACTGTACGACCCAGCAATTGCACTACTAGGTATTTACCCAAAGTATACAAACATAGTGATTGGAAGGGGCACATGTACCCTAATGTTTATAGCAGCAATGTCCAAAATAGTCAAACTATGGAAAGAGCCCAGATGTCCATTGACAGATGAATGGATAAAATAGATGTGGTATATATATACAATGGAATATCACTCAGCCATCAAAAAAATGAAATCTTACCATTTGCAACGACATGGATAGCTAGAGGGTATTATGCCAAGTGAAATAAGTCAGTCAGAGAAAGACAATTATCATATGATTTCACTCATAGGTGGAATTTAAGAAACAAAACAGATGATCATAGGGTAGGGATGGAAAAATAAGAGGAAATCAGAGAGGCAGATAAACCATGAGACTCTTAACTATGGGAAACAAACTGAGGGTTGCTGGAGGGGAAGTGGGTGAGGGGATTGGGGTAACTGGGTGATGGGCTTTAAGGAGAGCCTTCATATAATGAGCACTGGGTATTATATCCAACTGATGAATCACTGAATTCTACCCCTGAAACTAATAATACACTATATTAGATAATTCAATTTAAAAAAACAAAAAAGGAAAAAAGACCATCCCATGAAGTTTTCATTTCAGATCTTTTTCTTTTCATTGCTTGGGTTTCCATTTGGTTCTTTCTTAATTCTTTCCACTTCCCTGCTTAGAGTTTGCATCTTTTTACCTATTATAGGCTTTTCCTTATGTCCTTGAACATATTTATAGTTTCACTGCCCCTTATCTGCTAATTCGAACATCTAGATTATTTTGACTGCTTTGTTCCTTAATTGTGGGTTATACTGTTCCCCTTTTACACGTCTCATAATTTTTTTATCCCATGCTGGACATTTTGCATGATATGTCACAAGGAGTCTGGATTATGTTCTCATCCTTTAAAAGATGTTGTTCTGGCCTGCTGTTAAATGACTGATAAATCCTTTTGATCTCTTCAGGTTTGGTTTTATTCTTTTTTATTTTTTTTAAAGATTTTATTTATTTATTTGACAGAGAGAGACACAGCGAGAGAAGGAACACAAGTAGGGGCAGAGGGAGAGGGAGAAGCAGGCTTCCCGCAGAGCAGGGAGCCCGACGCGGGGCTCGATCCCAGGATTCTGGGATCATGACCTGAGCCGAATGCAGACGCTTAACGACGGAGCCACCCAGGTGCCCCTGGTTTTATTCTTGATTAAGACAGGCTTAATTTCTCTTTTGTGTTTCATCCCAGGACATCGTGGCCTCTTCTCAGTTGGTCCATACTGCTAAGGTGTGGTCTTTCTGGAGCTCAGCTAAATGCCTCAGGTACTCAGAGAGGTCTGTCTTCTCTATCTGAACTGGACCTTCGCTTCCCCAGCAAGACCCTTGATCGCTGAGGTACTCCCTACTATTACCATGTTTTGAAAGAAAAGTTGGAACATTTTCTTTGGCAGCATTTGTTTATACAATATCTTTGAGAATATTTCTCCTTTCTGGAGACTGTATTAAGTACGGCGAGTTACCCTAGATAAAAATGTTTGGTTTCTTAGTTAGTTGCAAGCAATAGACATTAGTTTTTAATGTGAATGATACTAACAAAACTGGAGGGTACAAAATAAGGCTTTTCTGTAAGGCTTATAAGATACCACAGAAAATCACTGAATATTTTGGAGTAGTGGAGCGGCTTGGCTCAAACTCAGTTCAGTTTAGTTTAGTTTTATGGGGGTTTTTAATCCTGTATGAGATAGTTGAATTGCGATTCAGTAACTTTTTTCTTTTTTTTTGTTTGTTTGTTTTTGTTGTAGTTTTTGTTTTTTGTGGGGTTTTTTGTTCGTTTTTGTTACAGGAAAACTATTTAAAACCGTGATAATTGATAGTTAAGACTGAGGTTGGGGCCCCTGGCTGGCTCAGTCAGTACAGCCCGCGACTCTTGGTCTCGGGGTTGTGAGTTTGAGATCCACAGCTGGGTTCAAGACTCAATCTTAAAAAAAAAAAAAAGACTGGGTGGCCTGGGTGGCTCAGTAAGTTAAAATTTGCCTTTCACTCAGGCCCTGATCCCAGGGTCCTAAGATCAAGCCTCATGTCTGGCTCCCCACTGAGCGGGGAGTCTGCCTCTCCCTCTTCCTTTGCCCCTCCCCCTGCTCTCTCTCTCTCTCTCTCTCTCCCTCTCTCTCAAATAAGTAAACACAATCTTAAAAAAAGCAAAGACTAGGTTAAGAGCTTATACAGACACTTGAGGCTTTACATAGCTCAGTTGTTTAGTTCAACACGGGAAAGGTAACAGTACTCATTAGATAAATATATAGATTTAATACAGTTCTATTTAAAATATTAGAATAAGATTTGATAAAACACTACAAAGTAATAGCACAACAGAAAGACAAGATTCTTAAGAGTTCTTCTGAGGGGCGCTCCAGCGGTAGGAGGAGCGCCGCGGCCAGGCAGCCCCGCTTCACAAAGGCTCTGGGTGGCCCACGGGTCTGCACCCGCCCGCACCCACCCGCACCCTCCCCACTGCCACCACACCCAAGAGGCAGGGCAGCCTGGCAGAGGCGCGGCTAAGGAGCAGCCCAAGAGGAGATCAGCGTGGGTGTCGGCCGAACCTGCTCCTTTAAGAGTGAAAATGATGCCAAAAAGGCAGCCGCAAAGGATAAGTCTTCAGACAAGAAAGTGCAAAGCGGCTAACCAAGAAACGAAAGAAGACTTACCTGGAAGAAAACGGAGAAACTAAAAACGAGGGGAGTCCAGCCTCCGATGAATCAAGAGAAGCGCAGTCTGATTAATATATACCCTGTCTTTCAGTGGTCCTGTCTCCCTTCTTGTATAATCCAGAGGAATATGGTCATCAACTATTTTGTAAATGCAAGTTTTTTAGTAGCTCTAGAAACATTGTTTAGAAGGAGGGAATCTCACCTCATCCCGTTTTTTTTAAAAGTGTAAATGCTTTTTTTTAAGAGGTGAAATCATTTGCTTGTTGTTTATTTTTTGGTACAACCGGAAAATAGTGGGATATTGATTATGGGAGGCTTTCATTGTCTTGGGTGTCAGCTTGGGTAATTTTTATATCCTATAATACAAAGCATACTAAATGGCCATTTGGAGTCAGTCATGCATTTAATATGTCTTGAATATTTTAAATTACTCTTATTCCCGTGTTGTTTTTGGTAGAATTGTTTCCTAAAGAAAACCATTCCTTGATCTTGGCTCTCCCTATCAGAGTTTTGTGCACTCTGTAACATCTTGGTCATGGTAGTCCAGTTTTCCTAGTGACTTGGTTAATGTGCTGTGGAAGATTGAAAATTTGAGTATGTAGTGTATATGATATTAAAATGTGAATCAAAAAAATTAATTAAAAAAATAAAAATAAGTAAAATGTGAATCAGTGGGACTTAACAGTGCAACAGCATATCAACATTTGAAAATAATGGTATTTGATACACTGTTAAGGAAAATTTGCCTCCAAATTTTAAGCTGGAAGGTCACTGGAATAACTTCTAGAAAAGAATCACAACTACATGATTTTTTAGATTTTCCACAGGTACATTAAGAATTGTGTACATGGGGTGCCTGGGTGGCTCAGTTGGTTAAGCATCTGCCTTCAGTTTAGATCATGATCCCAGGGTCCTGGGATCGAGCCCCGTTATCTGGCACCCTGCTCAGCAGGAGTCTGCTTCTCCCTCTCTCTCTGCCTGCCGCTCTGCCTACTTGTGCTCGCTCTCAATCTCTCTGTCAAATAAATAAAAAAAAATCTTAAAAAAAAAAAAGAAAGAAAAGAATTGTGTACAAATTAGGGCACCTGGGTGGTGCAGTCAGTTGAGCGATCAACTCTTAGTTTCAGCTCAGGGTAGTGGGATCGAGCCCCATTTGGGCTCTGTGCTCAGCTCAGAGTCTGCTTGAGATTCTCTCTCCCTCTCTCTCTCCACCCCCCCACCCCAGTTGCACTCTCTCTCTCTCTCAAATAAATAATAAAATAAATCTTTTTAAAAACAGTCTATTAAGAAAAGAATTGTGTACAAATTAAAATGTCTATACTGATCCTCAGAACAATCAGTAAAAACTCAATTATGAAAAAAAAAAGAATTATTTTGAAGGATGCCTGGCTGGTTCAGTCAGTAGAGCATACGACTCTTAATCTCAGGGTTGTAAGGTTGAGCCCCACATTGGGCCTAGAGTTTACTTAAAAAAAACTTTTTTTTAAAGAATTATTTTGAGGGCGCCTGGGTGGCTCAGTTGTTAAGCGTCTGCCTTCGGCTCAGGTCATGATCCCAGGGTCCTGGGATCGAGTCCCACATCGGGCTCCCTGCTCGGCAGGAAGCCTGCTTCTCCCTCTCCCACTCCCCCTGCTTGTGTTCCTGCTCTCGCTTTCTCTCTCTCTCTGTCAAATAAATAAATAAAATCTTTAAAAAAAAAAAAAAGAATTATTTTGAGTAAAATAATAGATTTTTTAATTCCCCCTGCCAGACAAAAAAGTCAAGCCACAGTACCTTCCTAACTAATCTACTTTTATCAAATGTAGACCACCTCATCTTCATCCCCATGGATCCATCTTTTACAGTGCAGCAAATGCAAGTTTTGTGAAGCATTTCAGTGACTTCCCATCGCTGATAAGATAAAACAGAGCTCTTTATCCGGGATTATAAGACCCTACACTGTCTGACCCCTACCTACCTACCTACACTACCTACCCCTCCACATTCATCTTCCATGAACTTATGCCTCACTCTCTCAGCTCTGACCAAGAAACCTTTTTTTAATCCCCTTTTTCTGTCTTGCTCCTTTCCACCACATGGCCTTTGTCCTTCTGTTCTCTCTCCGTGGAAAGCTCTTCCTTCCTCATCTTCACCTAGATAACTCTAATCCTATACATATTAAGTATTCTGTTCTTGGGTAAGCCTTCTCTGGCCTCCTGGTCTAGGCCACATCCTACCCTTTTAGGTATTCATAGTATCTGAACTCCCTAAAAGTGTATATCCCAGTTATAGTCCACAAGTTGGTATCAGGCATTTTAAGTTTGATAATTAATAGTATCTTAGTCTCTTCCAGATAAATGGTGTCTTTTAGATTACAGTCTTCAGAAGAAAATTATCTTTCAGACTTCCTCCCTTTCTCTAAGATGACACTATTTAGAGTAGCTGAACACATCTTACCCCCCTTAGCCTTGAGCGAGTGGGAAGCAAACGGGAGCATGTGGGAGAGAGTGGGTCAAAAAAGTCAAAGCAAGAGTGGGAGCTTCTATTCCTGAGGAGGGAGAGAGTCTGACATCTGGGGAGATTGCTTTAGGAGCGGCCCCAAAGGAACCTAAAGGAATAGGCTCAGTGTTTCTCCAACGTCTTAGGCAGCACATTTGTTTTTTTCATCACTGATCATCAGTCTTGCTCATCTTGGCTTCATCATTTTCTAACAGGGTTTTTTGTTTCTTTTTTTTTTTTTTAAGCCCTAGATCAACCTCAGATGGTGCCATAGAAAACATTATCTCCCAGGAGTCTAGGTTCCTGTCTGTCTCCACTGGATCCACACAAGGACTCTGAGTAGTGCAGGAATAATGTATCTCCCTAAGATTCCCACCTAATGGTGAAACCACATGCCAGTGTTTGTGGTAAAAATTTCTATGAACTCCTATTTATCCTACCCCTCACACATATAATGGTAATGTGTTACAGTTTTCACTGGCCTTGTATGCTTTTATAATTTAGAGCCCAAGGGATTTCTAGAAGAAGATGAAAAAGAGTTAGACAGCGTCAAATATAGACATCTTCAAAGGGAAAGAGATCAGTTAAAGTTTCTTTTACTTACTGAAATATGTTCTTGCATATTTTATTGTTTTTGTCATCTTGCTTGTTATAAATATTCTTTTCTATAAGTGAAAAATATGGTCTAAATATATATTTTTGGCTTCATGTTTGAAAGTGTATTAAATGGGGAAGAAACGGTGTCTGAGATTCAGAGGAGGGGACTGGCACAGAACCTGGACGGGTTGTTGCTGGAGGGAGCTGGTTATGTTGGGGTAGAAGTGGGTGTGAATATGTTGAAGAAGAGGGAGCTTCCTCACCCAAGAGCTCAGACTGGAGCTCTTGGGTGAGGAATCAAAGTGAAAGGTGCCAGGCTTATCCTGGGCTCATTTGATTTTTTAGGGAGGAGGAAGTCAGTGAGGCAGAAAAAAATAGTGTCACAATTTTGGTGGGGAGGAGGCGGATCTCCCACTGATCATCTTCAGTTACTGTAACCTCCAGTTACACCCACGGGAGTTTAGGGTAGAACACAGCTTTACAAGGAATATAGCTGGTACTTTCTTATCATGGAGAGAGGAAGTCGTCCAGTTTCTAGGGTGATGCCCTCTAAGTTACCCACCCAAGATGTGGAATCAGTTAACTGGTGAATGAACAAATAAATGCCATTGAGTAATTCAAGAGGTGATACAAATATAGTTTGAACAGGAAGGGGAAAAAAAAAAAAAAAAAAAAAAAAAAGGCAGATGTATTCCTCTAGCCCTGTTGGGCAAAAAGTCCTGCCAGAGTTTTCCCTCATCATGGGAGTCTTCAGTGGTGAAAAGGGGAGGGAAAGGGTCGAGTCTTTGTGGTTGTTGTCGCCATTCATTTTTTCCACACAAACAGTGATTATCCATCATGTGCCAGATTGTGTTCTAGGAACTGGGGTGTGAAACAATGATTCTAGCAGAGAAGACAGAAATAAATTAGTAAAAGGCCTGGAATGTGAGACAGTAACAGGTGCTAAGGGGGAGCTGAAAGCAGAGGTTACGATTGTGATGGTGACGTGTGAGCTATCTACTGCTACTGGGCAAATTATGCCAGTACTCAGGAGGCTTCAGACAACAGTACATCTTATTACCCTTCACAGATGCTGTGGAGCAGGTGAGCCAGGTGTTTCCGACACAGTCTCTCACAAGGGTGCCGGCAAGATGTCAACCAGGGCTACAATCATGAGCCCCAGCAGAAGCTAGTTCTTGTGACTTATCCTCAGAAGTCACAGAGCGTCACTTGTGTATTTCTTATCTCTTACTGCTTAACAAATACCCCAAAACTTAGTGGCTTAAAACAAAACAAACATTTAGTAGATTGGTCTCTGAGTCAAAAATTGAGACGAGACACAGTGGAAATTGTCTCCTCTCAGCCACGTCCTCAGTTGGGACACTTAAAGCCTGGGCATCTGAGATCATCTGAGCTTGATTGAGGCTAAAGGGATCCACTTCCGGGGAGCTCACTCAAATATCTGGCTAGTTGCTTCCTCTCAGCCTGAGCTGCTTGGCGCATGGGCCCTTCCCCAGTCTGTTTGAATGTCTTTAACATGGCAGCTGAATTCCCCAGAGCAAGCAATCCGAGAAACAGAGACAGAGAGGGCGAGAGGTGTAAAAGCCAGCCCTTGTAACCATTTATGACCTGGCCTCAGAAGTCACATAGTCTCACTTTTTGAATGGAGAATGGGAGAGGTGCCTGAATGGCTCAGTTGGTTAAGCATGCAACTCTTGATTTTGGCTCAGGTCATGATCTCAGTGTCGTGAGATTGAGCCCTGTGTCGGGCTTCACGCTGAGCCTGGAGTCTGCTTAGGATTCTTTCTTTCCTTCTCCCTCCGCCCCTCCCTACTCGTGCTTTCTCTCTCTCAACAAAAAAAAAAAAAAAAAAAAAAGGTAAAATAAACTTTTTTGAATAGAGAATGGGAGCGGGAAAGTGTGTGTTTGTTTTACCATTTATTCAGCATAAACATAATTGTCTATCACGTGTGTTATATGCCCTGTTATATTTTAGGTGTTCTTGGGGTTAGAATGGTGATTGAAACAGGTCCCAAAAGTATCACTTTTTAGTGAAGAAGACAAAAAATAAATTAGTAAATTATAATATGTTTGACAGGCACCTAACTGGCTCAGTCAGAAGAGCATGCGACTCTTGATCTTGGGGTTGTGAGTTCGAGCCCCACATTGGGTGTAGAGATTACTTAAAAATAAAATCTTTAGGGGTGCCTGGGTGGCTGAGTCAGTTAAGCGTCTGCCTTCGGCTCACGTCATGATCCCAGGGTCCTGGGACTCCCTGCTCAGCGGGGAGCCTGCTTCTCCCTCTCCCTCTGCCCCTGCCCCCCATGCTCGCTCTCTCTCGCTCTCTCTCTCAAATAAATAAATAAAATCTTTTTAAAAAATAAATAGGAGTGCCTGGGTGGCTCAGTCATTGTCTGCCTTCAGCTCAGGTCATGATCCCAGCGTCCTGGGATCGAGCCCTGCATCTGGCTTCCTGCTCGGCGGGAGGCCTGCTTCTCCCTCTCCCGCTCCCCCTGCTTGTGTTCCCTCTCTAGCTGTCTCTCTCTCTGTCAAATAAATAAAATCTTTAAAATAAATAAATAAATAAATAAAATTAAATCTTTTATATATATATGTTTGATGGTGATGCATGCTAAGAAGACACCTTAGGAGGTTGCAGTATTTGGTAGGCTGATATCCAGTCCCAAGTTTCTTTTGCCTTCTCCAGAACACTTTCTACGGGTGAAGTTCATACTCTCTGTTCCCTCCCGAAGGTCCTCACCTGTCCTTCATTTACCTGGGTTTGTTTTCCTTCCTTAAATTCTATCACAGCAACAAATAAAGTAACAGTAGCAATGACCCCCCCATCCCAGTGAGTCTATTGTACTGCAGCGCCCCTCAAATTGGATCTGATTTTCCACTGGCCTAAGTCCCCAGATCTTCTCACTTGGCCCCAAATTTAGTCTCTCAGTTCCTTGTCAGAGGCCACAGGGAACCCTTTGGCCTTCAGTTTCCCATGTGGCAGGAAGTTTTGGCTCCTATAGGGAATCCCTGTGGCTATCCAGGTCTGCTGAGTAGGATGACCAACCGCAGTCTCTCAGCTGCCCTGGCCCTGGGGAGCCAGAGTTTACATTGGAGCACACCTCGTTTTTCTCACCCACATGTACAGAAGTGGGCCCTGACACAGAGGGTCACTGGAATTCAGGTGGATTCCCTGATGGGCACCAACTCCTCCACCAAGATCCCAGCACACCAGGATGGATTCCACAGCCCTTTGGACGAACTTCTGCTCCTGTACAGCTCAACAGGGCAATGATAACCTTCTTTAATTAAAATAAATAAATAAATAAATAAATAAAAATAATTAATGCTGTTATTTTTGTGCTGAAGGTGCTGTTCCCCAACTCATGTACCCAAAGGACCGTGGTTTCCTATCAAACCCAGGGACAGTTCAAAGTGAGCTGGGACCTTCAAACTGGGATGTACTGAAGTCTTTGAGAAAAAGAAAGGAAAATAAATATTTATCTAAAGTGTTGCAACCCAGTTAATCTGATTTATATGTGAATTTTCTCATCTTCAGCTCACACTTTACCAGAGGGAGACCTCTGGTCCTAGTTCTGGGGCTGCCCTCACAAAAGGGATCATACTTAGCCCCCATCACCTAGAAACGTTTTGCTGGACACATTTACCCCTAATGTTCAGGCCCAAGAAAAGGGGCAAAGAGAGGCTGGTGTCCCTTCTCTGACTGACTGCTAGGAAGAAAGTCTTCCCAAGGCTGTAAGACTCTGGCTCACTCTCAGTAAAAATAATGGCAGCAGTCACCCTTCCAGAAGGCTCTGCCGTACCTGACAAGACCTCCTACAGCTGGCATTCCTGAGAACATCTAATCTACTGCTCTCTCCTCTCTCTTCCTCTCTCTCTCAGTCTATAAGTATTACATGGGCATAATCCTGTGGCCAGGCAATGCATAAACACACATAGGAACACACCAAATCTCCTCATAACTCTTCTGAGTGTGGTTTCCAAAGTCTCCATAGTCTCCAAAATTCCCGGAAACACCTCCCCAGTCACAGCATGTAACGAGTAGGCAGAGGCCAACTCTCATATACTGTCCCTGGGACCCAGCACTTCTTATTTCTGTCTTCACTCCTCTCCTTGTTAGAAGGCTTTCCAGTCAGGATCATACCCATCCTGGGGAGTCAGCCCGAGCATGCCTCCCCAGCAGCATCTCCCGCAGTGTATGAGAAGGACCACTGGTGGTTCAGCATGGTGAGCCACACTATTCTGAGCAAACAGGGTTTCCAAGAGGTGTGCACGTTTATCAGTAAGGTTTAAAACCAGAATCTGGCCTGCAGTGGCTGAGGCACACGATAGTGTCCAAATCATGATGTCTCGGAATGACGACAGACTGTTAGGCACTGTTGTCTAAATCTTCACTCAGACCTGGTAGCAAAATGATGTTTTTGTTCTGTTTTGTTTTGTTTTTCTAAAGCAAACTCTATACCGAATGTGGGGCTCAAACTCATCACCCTGAGATCAAGAGTTGCATGCTCTACCGACTAAGCCAGCCAGGCACTCCACTCTGTTACTAGTTTTCCCCTCATATTTTAATTCATTTTTCCTAATCTGACAGAATAATTCAAATAAATTCGCCTTCAGATAAATTCACCAAAACTTAGGTTTGATTTTACTTTTGAGCTATTTCCAGTCTATGTTTTCAACTAGCAAAAGAGATGGTGAGTTGTAACTTCATTTTGTCCTAACATACGTCAGGTATCTTCAGAATAAAAAATTCAGTTCTACGTGCTGGGGGTTACAGAGAACAACATATATGAACTAAATCTTCTTGAGAATTAGTTCTTGGCAACAAAAATCACCATCGTCTGTAGAATCAGTATAATTTCGACAGTTAGTTACAACAGTTTTGGTTACAAGTAGGAAAACAGTATGGAAACAGCTTAAGTCACAGAGATATTTGTTATCAGGATTCAAAGGTGACTCACGGAACCTAGGGGCTGAGATGCAGCCCAAACTTAGTAATGAACTGAAACCAAAGATTCAATTATGCCAGGAAGTCTTTATCCTTCGTGCACTCTGTCCGCATGTGTGCTTTGCTCTCTTTCTCAGCGGGCTGAACTTCTACACAACAGGGCAGAATGTGTCTTCTCAAAGGTATACATTCACATCTGCCTTGTTTGAGAGACCAGCCAGACTGAGATTGGAAAGAGGGAGTGGGAAGACTGGGGGACCAGTCCATGAGCTCAGGTTTCCTACAACTGGCATTTTAGAGAACATCTAGTCTAGTACTCTCTCTCTCCTCTCTCTCTCTTTTTCTCTCTCTCAGTTTATAAGTATTACATGGACATACTCTTGTGGCCATGCAATACATAAACATACACAGGAACACAGCAAAATCTCCTCATAATTCCAATTCTCCTTTCTGCATCAAGGATAAGCACCATTAACAGTTATATATGCTTCCAGTTTGCTTCTTCTGTGCCCGTATCTGTACCTATATTCATATCTCTGTCTGTCTATCTATATCAGTACACTTGTAATAAAACAGATTACCCTCCATAATGTCAATGCCTCATCAAATCAATTGAGGCTCTTAAGAAAAATGTCAGGTTTCTTGAGAAGGAAGCAATTCTGCCTCAAGATTGCAACATAGAAGCCCTGCTTGAGTTTCTAGCCTGTGTATCTCAGACTCAAGACTGCAACACGAAATTATCCCTGAATTTCCAGCCTTCTGGCATGCCCAATACATTTCAAACTTGCCAACCCCCATATCCTATTGGTTTAATTTCCCTAGAGAACACCGACTAATACAAATTTTGCTACTGAGAATGGTTCTAGAGGAACACAATCTCAAAGTTGGGTTTCTTGAATTGGTTCTGGGGCTTCTGGATTTGCTTCTCTAATCTGGCTACATTTAAAGGCACTAATAACTCTATTTTCAGTAGGCAAGAGAACACTGATAGTTCACAGCATGATGTGGCAATAGAGATAAACAAATATTACCATTGAATATCCCTAATCAATATTAATAAGAGGCATGGCCCTGGGTGACAATGTATTTGATACCTTAGAACATTTTGTCAAACTAACAAGTATAATGAGATTGGCTGGTTACTCCTAATTGCATTGGACAGAGTGAGAAAAGAAAAGGAAGTGCTCAAGGATTTGAAATCCCAGCTTGATGCTGAACAAATTACTTGAAGTTTTCTACATCTTGAAAAATCCTTATCTCCACAGGGCACCTGGGTGGCTCAGTCTGTTAAGCATCTGCCTTTGGCTCAGGTCATGATCTCGGGGTCCTGGGATCAAGTCCCACATCGGGCTCCTTGGTCAGCAGAGAGCCTTCTTCTCCCTCTGCCTGTCCCTGCTGCTTGTGCTCTCTCTCTCTCTGACAAATAAATAAATACAATCTTAAAAAATAAACTTTTGTTTTTATCTAATTTTAGATGTACAGATGAACTGCAAAACAGTATAGAGTTCCTATTTACCCTTTACTCACTTACCTCTGTTAACATCTTACATGACTATGATATATTTGTCAAAACTAAAATACTAACATTGGTACAATGCAACTCATTGAAGTACAGACTTTATTTGGATTTCCCGTTTTTCCACTAATGTCCTCTTTCTGTCCCAGGATCCAATTCAAGATACCATGTTGTCTTTCGTTGTCATGATTCTTATCTCTCACTTATGATCTATAATCTTTGACTTTTATGACCTTTAACACCTTTGAATAGTATAGGCCAGGTATTTACAAATGTCCCTCAATTTTTGTTTATCTAGAGATTTATTGTTCCAGTTTTTTCCCTTTCTTCTTTCCTGATGTCTAAAGCTTTCCAGAAATTCTTTTTATTTTTTTATTTATTTTTTTAAAGATTTTATTCATTTATTTGAGAGAGAGAGAGAGCACAAGCAGGGGGGAGCAGCAGAGGGAGAGAAAGAAGCAGGCTTCCTGCTGAGCAGGGAGCCTGATATGGGGCTCGATCCCAAGACCCTGAGATCATGACCTGAGCTGAAGGCAGCCATTTAGCCAACTGAGCCATCCAGGTGCCCTATTTTTAATTTTTTTAAGTAAACTCTACCCCCAACGTAGGGCTTGAACTCACGACCCCAAGATCAAGAGTCACATTCTCTACTGACTAAGCCAGCCAGCGCCCCTCTAGAATTCTTGTGTAGTAAAAATAATGCCTTACAAATGTAGGACATTTTGTGGTTTACAAACCAACATCAAACACCTGGGTTTGTGTGCTTGCACTCTCTCTTTCTTTCTTTTCTTTTTTTTTTTTTTTTAAGATTTTATTTATTTATTTGACAGAGACAGAGATAGCAAGAGCAGGAACACAAGCAGGGGAGTGGGAGAGGGAGAAGCAGGTTTCCCCCAGAGCAGGGATCCCGATGTGGGACTCCATCCCAGGACCCTGGGATCATGACCTGAGCCGAAGGCAGACGCTGAACGACCCAAGGCGCCCTCTCCCTTTCTTTCTGACAAATAAATAAATTTTAAAAAAAGAGAAAGAAATGGACAAGAAACAAATAATTATTTAATCATAATTGTAACAAATGCTTAAAAATAAAGTGTGCAGTGCACCAAATAACCAGAAGGTAGCAGGACAGGGTTCTCCAGCTGCGCTAGAATAGTGGTGAATTAATAACAGATACCTGGGTTCAACCAGGCAGTTTTGGGGAGTTTTGACTAGCTGTTGGGAGACCACTGTGAAAATTATTGTTGGAGTCAGTGGTTAGAAACAAAGCCAAGGAAATCTGAACATCTACAGTCAAGTGAGGCTCGTCTCTGGAATAATCTGAATGGAAACAGAACTGGCTGGGTGTTAGGTTGACGGGTTTCTGTGGACTGGCCAGCCTGCAGCTGGACGTGTCTTCTGAGCTCGGCCCTGCCTATTTCAACCAGTGGGACACCACAGTCCCGGGAAGCGCTCCGACTGCTCCCCTTCATCCTGGGTCCACACTGGCTGGTGAGCGCTGTCCCAGCACCGCCGTTCCTCACCCGTGCATTCCGCAGTCAGACACGATTCACAGAGGCTGAGCATGCGGCAGGCCTCACGCCAGTCTGTGAAGACAGCACCGTGCTGCACCAGGCAAGGAGCGTACCGTCTCCGTTAGAGCTTCCCAAACATTCTTGGTTCAGAGCACCCTTAGGGGCTTTAGAAGTTAGGTCCAAACAACTTAATGAGCATTTATATCTGAATAACTTCATAGCTTTTTGAAGATATACCTATAAATTAAAAGAAAATGAAGTATTTGTATTTCATTCTAGGATGGGTGTACCTGTTGGGCACTACACAACTTCTCAAACTTTGAAATCAGATTGGACACCACCCCTCATTTCCTGTTCCACAGTGATTTTTGTGTGGTTCTAGCTTTTTATCACAACTGTTGAAAACCCAGCTTTGCAAAGATATGTAGTAGGAAGAAATGTCAAATCTTGAATTATCTCTACTCACAGGCAGGATGTCAGACAGATGACCTGTTTCCTCAAATATTTAAAATATCCTGCTGTAAATATCCTGTGAGTGCACTGTGGTACCCCGACACCTATATCTTGATTTAGCAACAGATCTCTGCTTTAAAATGTCTAAACCCACCGCAGGGCTTCTCAGACTGAGGGCACTTATATATGTGTCCAATAATGTACGTATCTTCACACAAATGAAAGCCAGAGGACTCAGGATCAGTGTCTTCTGCGCTTTGTGGCGGACTACTCACAAATACTTCCTCAGCACTCTGCCCTTGATATGGGGCACTCTAAAGGGCTTCAACTAGACAAATACAGTAGAGGATCATATTTTCTGAACTGCAAATCCGGATACAAAGGTGGGTGAACTTATAAAGACGAAGACTGTTACAGGGCCCTGCCCTAGGAATTCTGGACACCTGGTCACCACCCATGAAACACCCCAGTGCAGGATTAACCTCCAAGTCCACAGCCAGCTAGGTCTCCTGGAGGAGGCAGAAATCCCTAATCCCCCCTATGCCTGCCTGCCTGCAGCCCGCCTTAGGAGACATTCAGGTGGAACTAGAAGCATGCCTAAGAGACTATCTGGCATCAATCTCAAAAATAAAACCACCAGTTATTTTACCAGCAAAACGAGTTTACTTGGCAATAGCAGAGGAACTGCAAGTTGGGACAAACTATGGCAAACCACAGGCAAGTCTAAAGAAACAAGGGACGTTCAGCTTTTATTAGGTTTCAGGGAAAATTTGGGAGGTTTGTTTTGAACAAAAGCTCCCTGGAGAAGAATGTGAGGTCTGTCATTGGCTGCGAGCAGTGGTTAGCACACTGCCAGGGCAGAGGGGGTCTCCTACGCCTTAAGAGCAGGATGTGAAAAGTGTCCTCTCTTGTCAAGATGATTCTTATCTTCCTTCCTCCTGCTGGTTTTACGGGCTGCAAGGAGTGGTACCTGCATGAAAGCTTTCCCTTCAGGGCTTCATTTTAAACGAGGTGTCCTTTACTCATTTTCACACTGGTAGAGACTTCTACAAAACTCCACTGTCCCTCCCAGGTCACCTTTTACACACACAGGTGGGTTATCTCACTTGAGGAGTCTGGCAAATAGCTTTAGTTAAAAACCATCTGGGGGAGGGGCGCCTGGATGGCTCAGTTGGTTAAGCATCTGCCTTCCACTCAGGTCACGATCCCAGGGTCCTGGGATTGGCCTGCATCGGGCTCCCCGCTCAGTGGAAAGTCTGCTTCTCTCTCTCTCCCTGTGCCCCTCCACCCTGCTCGTGCTCTCTTGCTCTGTCTCTCTCTCAAATAAATAAATAAAATCTTAAAAACAAAAAAAAAATCTGGGGGAGGGGGAAGACTCTTGAAACACTCTAGTACATTTCTAAAAGAGGTTATTTATTTTAAGTAGGCTCCACACCCAACATGGAGCCCAACGTGGGGCTTGACCTCACAACCCTGAGATCAAGACCTGAGCTGAGATCAAGAGTCAGAGGCTCAACCGACTGAGCCACCCAGGTGCCCCTAAAATAGGTTTATTTTACTGACTCTTGAAAAGTGGATCTGAGTGGTTAAGCATACAACTCTTGATTTCAGCTCAGGTCATGATCCCAGGTTCAAGAGATCGAGCCCCAGTTAGGCAGCGGGGGGTGGAGGGGGGCGGGCGGCGGTGGTGGTGGTGGTCCATGCTCAGCAGAGAGTCTGCATGAGATTCTCTCTCTCCCTCTCCCTCTGCCTCTCCCCCCCTAAAATAAATAAATAAATCTTTAAAAAAAAAAACAGAAGTGGAACTGAGGTTGGAAGTAACCTAAGAGCTCATCAATAGGCAAATGGATAAGGAAGATGAGGTGTGTGTGTGCGCGTGCACCTGCGTGCACACGCACACACACACACAGGAATATTATGCAGCCATAAAAAAGGACGAGATCGTGACATTTATGACAACACACATAAAGAGTATTACGCTAAATGAAATAAGACTAAGACAAATACCATATAATTTCATTCATATGTGGAATCTAAAAAAAATAAAACAATTAGGCAAATAAAAAAGCAGAATCAGACCTGTAAACACAGAGAAAAAACTCATGGTTGCCAGAGGGGGTAGGGAGTAGATGAGCAAAATGGGTGAAAGGGTGTGGGAGATACAGGTTTCCAGCTATGAAATGAATAAGTCACAGGGATAAAATGTACTGCATACAGAATAGAGTCAATGATATTATAATAGTGTTGTATGGTGACAGATGGGAGCTACACTTGTGGTGAACATAGCACGTTTAAACGTGTTGAATCACTCTGTTGTACACCTGAAACGAATGCAATGTTGTGTGCCAATACAACATTCAAATACAAAAATTAATAATAAAAAATTTGGTTGTCCTGCACAAAGAGGTTGAAATTATGCATCTTAGCTTTTTGTTGTCTGTGATAATTCCACAAACTGCTGCAATCCCACCTTGTTCCAAGACTTAATACAAAAATATTTAAATTGCTCTCTCTCTCTCACACACACATACACACACACACACACACAGAGTGGAACTAAAGGAGTTTTCTCCAGTGATGAAAATGTCCCATATTTTCACAGGGGTGTGAATAACAGAGGTGGACAATCAGGAAAAACTTATTCAACTGTGGAAAAATGCATAGAAAAATGACAGAGTAAAAATTATCGGTAGAAACTAACTGGTCAATACAGGAGTGTTCATTGTACAATTCTTTCAATTTGGGGGCATGTTTTAAAATGTCCATGATATGTACACCTGAAACTAATATAACTGTATGTTAACTATACTGGAATTAAAATTAAAAATTTAATAAAAAATAAAAATGAAAAATAAAAACTCCTTGCTTAATCAAGGTAAAAAAAATGCACATCCAATGACCCATTCATTATTCTCCTGGGCATATACTCAACAGAAATGCATAAACATAAATCAAGAGACGTGTATTTTAAACCTTACAGTGGCATCATTCATACTGAGCAGAGTTCTATTGGCAAAATGAGTAATATTTATTCACAGATACAAGAATTGGGGGAGAAAGCCCATTCAGGTCCTTAAGAAATAAGTGTCAAAGATAATTTTGCTTTTTATGTTT
This sequence comes from Phoca vitulina, assembly GCF_004348235.1. NCBI lineage: Eukaryota > Metazoa > Chordata > Mammalia > Carnivora > Phocidae > Phoca > Phoca vitulina. The sequence goes on along the minus strand of NW_022589773.1, from coordinate 7,219,658 downwards.
AATAATTATACATCAAATTATGTAATGACTTATGTTTTGATCATTTCCCAATTCAGGAGGAAAGAAAATTTTTAAATAAAAAAGTAAAATGTCCATGATAAAATGTTAGAAATTTTTAAATTAAAAATTAAAGATTTATTTATTTTTATTTTTTAAAGATTTTATTTATTTATTTGACAGAGAGAGAGCGCTCGAGAGCACAAGCAGGGGGAGTGGCAGGCAAAGGCAGTGGGAGAAGCCGACTCCCCACAGAGTAGGGGAGCCCATGTGGGACTTGATCTCAGGACCCTGGGATCATGATCTGAGCCAAAGGCAGTCGCTTAACCAACTGAGCCACCCAGGCGCCATAAGATTTATTTTAAAAATTTAACTTGGAGCTCCCGGGTGGCTCAATCAAGCCTCTGACTCTTGATTTCAGCTCAAGTCTGGGGTTGGTGAGTTCAAGCCCTGCGTGGTGCTGGGGGTGGAGACTACTTTTTAAAAAAGTCTTTTCTTTTTTTTTAAAGATTTTATTTATTTATTTGAGAGAGAAAGTGCAGAGGGAGAGAGAGAAGCAGACTACCCGCTGAGCAGAGAGCCCTACTGAGGTCTTGATCCCAGGACCCTGAGATCATGATCTGAGCCTAAGACAGACGCCTAACGACTAAGCCACCCTGGTGCCCCCCCAAAAGTCTTTTTTAAATCAAAATTTTATTTATTTATTTGAGAGAGAGAGAGAATGCTCACACGCTCCAGTGGGAGAGGCAGAGGAAGAGGGAGCGAGAGTCCTAAGCAGACTCTGTGCTCAGGGGGAGATGATGAGGGGCTCAAGCTCACCACCCTGAGATCAGGACCTCAGCGAAAACCGAGTCCAACGTGCTTAACCGATTGTGCCACCCAGAGCCAGAGCCCGCACCCCCTGAAAAAAAAGTCTTGAAAAAATAAAATAAATAAAACTTAATTCTACACGTAAGATATGATCATTACATTGTATATTAATGTTACCTCAAACAAAACACCAGAACTAAGGAGGGGATGGGTTAAAAACAGAATAGAAGTAAAATACAACAAATTTGCTGGATCACTGATTTGGTTGTTCTGAGTAGAAAATTCTTTTAAGTTGGTAACTGCTTCTGTAGAATCATCGGTAAGTAACGGGCCCAGGCAGCTATGGAGGGAGGGGCCTGCTTCCTTCCTAAACAACCTTTTCTCACCTCGGACCCGTCTCCCTCTTCCTACCTAGGAGGCTGAGTCAGAAAACGCGCGGGCGGTTTGCGCTTGCCCGCGCACCGCTAACCTCCGGGCGGCTGGGTGTGCCCCGCCCAGTCCCCGCACAGCCCGGTCTCCCAGCACCCCGACCGAGCGCCCCGCGGGACCGAACCCCTCGCGGCTCCCTTCCTTGTGCTCCGCCCTGCGCTCCGTCCCGCCCCTCCCGGGTGGCGCCCCGCCCCACCCGCGTTCTGCTCCGCCCCTCCCGGGTTGCGCCCCGCCCCGCCGCGACGAAGCTCGCCTCGGCCTGTAGCGACCGTTTTCTGACTCAGCCAGAGGGGCTCTGGCTCTGTGTGGCACGCAGCTCCGCCCCCTGCGTCCCGCCCCGCTCCGCCCTCCGTTCCGCCCCGCCCTGCGCCCCGTGCTCCTCCCGGATTGCCCCGCCCCGTGCGCCCAGCTCGGCCGCGACCCCGCTCGTCTAACCTGCGCGGTCCGCTTGGGCACGGTGGGCGCGAACCCGGGCAGGCAGATGCAGGGCGCTGTGGCCGAGCCCGCCCTCGCCCCGGTTACGCGGCAGGTCAGCGGCCGCGCCGCCCCAGCCGCAGTCCCGAGCGGCCCCGAGCGCGGGCAGCCCCTGGCCGCAGCGGTAGCCGAGCTGCCGGTGCTGGACGCCTCCGGGAGGCAGGTGCCGTTCGGCGCGCTGTTTCGGGAGCGTCGGGCCGTCGTAGTCTTCGTGCGGGTGAGCGCGGGCAGCGGGGCGGCCCGGAGTAGGGACTCTGCCGGCAGGCTGGGATGGAGGTTGCTTCTACAGCTTCGGCTGGGGGGACATCGGGTCCTTCGAAAGGCCCAAGACCCGAGAGTGCGGTCCAGCTGGGCCTGGCCCTTCCCATTGCCGTCCACTAGAGGCTTCTGGAATGCGAACAGCTCCTCTCGCTTCCTTTAATAGGAATGGAAAAACAGCCCGCCAAGCCAAGTCCATTTTCCCAGCAAAGGAGGAGGCCTAAGGGAGTGGGTGCGGCCCAGTTTTAACGCATCTCGGGCGCCCTTCGCGCCTTTTTCTACCCGCTGTGAGTGGCATTAATTAGCGTCACGCGTAACGAAGTACTTGGTCTTTTCTGAACCCTGAGGGTATTGGTCGCTAACTTGTCCTTTTTGACGTGTTCGGATTTCAGCATTTCCTGTGTTACATTTGCAAGGAATACGTAGAAGATCTGGCCAAAATCCCCAAGAGTTTTTTACAAGTAAGTTTCCTGAGAGTGAGCAGCAGCGTGCCCTGCTTCAGGGCGACCTTGTGAAAGTCACCTGTCATTTCTAAGTAGACCGGTGGGATGAGGTGCAGAGTACGACTCCTCTCCAGAACAGACCCTCGCAAACCCTGATTATCACCTTCCCACACATCTTCCAACACCTTCAAAAAAGAGAGAGACGTTAGAGATCTATTTCTGTCCTACTTTATTCGCTACTGCCTGCTTATAAACGTACTATAATAATTTCAATGTTAGTAACCTATTTGCAAATGTTGAATGATAATGACCAAAAGCATGGATGCTAGAAATTATTAATATTTTATTTCCCTTATTCTTTTTTAATAAGAACACTCCAAATAGTTGTTCATTATAGGAAAATACTAATATATCTTAAAGGTTAAAATTTGTATTTGTTAGGATGTGCCTTCCACATTCCTGTGACAACCACATACATATGTTCTTTTCAGGCACATATACATTTGTCCCCACGTGAGCTTTTGAGTGAAGCAATTGGGCAACCTTTGTAAAACTAAGATCTGTTTTCATCAGGCCTTATTAATTGGGATGTGAAAAAATGAAACTGATTAACCCTACTTCAATAATTTTTATTCTTTTTTAGTGTACGCCTTTGGGGGGAGCATAGAGAATTTTTTTGAGAATTATTGACTACATTATTTTGAAGTTCTTAGCAAGAGATCAACTGAATTAACCGAACATTTTAGCATACATTGCTTTGCTTTGACTCACACAATTTTGCTGTTTATTCCATTCTTCTAGAAGCCTATAGGTGGCATTAGAATGGAACAAAAGAGTTGGACGAGGGGAAGTTTTATAAAATATATATAATTTCTGGTAATATGTACCTGTCCCTTTTTTCTCCTAAAGGAAGCAGATGTCACCCTAATAGTGATTGGACAGTCATCCTACCATCATATCGAGGTAAATATATCGGCAATTGAGAAACTAACAAATTAAATCTATTTCAGACATAAAAATTATTTATTTGAACCACTAAGTGTAGGTTAAATTTGCTAAAATAAAGGTAGGTTATCATTACTTTTCTCTCATTTTTACTTATACAAATCCAAATATCTTTTTTTAGCCTTTCTGCAAACTGACTGGGTATTCTCATGAAATCTATGTTGATCCTGAGAGAGAAATTTATAAAAAATTGGGAATGAAAAGAGGTGAAGAAATTGCCTCCTCAGGTAAGACATGACACGTCTCATCAGAAAACGCTAATGGTGCATTTGCACATTTCTGTATGTATGCATGGGGAAAGAAATGGTAAATTCATAAATCAGCCTGCTTTTTATGATTCTAGTAAGTGGGCCAGATACAGCAGACTCTCAAAGGTTCCTTTCCTGGGCGTAATCACATAGAAGACTATTGGCAAAGCACTAAATGAGTGAAAAAAGCAAATTGCAGGACAGTGTTTTCAGTATGATTCTATTTTTGTGGAAATAAAAACCATTTTTGTAAAGATCAGGAGTACGTGTGTGTGTGTGTGTGTGTGTGTGTGTGTAATAAAAAAAGTTTTAGGGGCGCCTGGGTGGCTCAGTCGTTGAGCGTCTGCCTTTAGCTCAGGTCATGATCCCAGGGTCCTGGGATCGAGCCCCGCATTGGGCTCCCTGCTCAGCGGGAAGCCTGCTTCTCCCTCTCCCACTCCCCCTGCTTGTGTTCCCTCTCTCGCTGTGTCTCTCTCTGTCAAATAAATAAATAAATACAATCTTTAAAAAAAAAAAGGTTTTAAAAGATATTGCCATGCTTACCCCAAGGTATGGAAGTTAGAAAAGTGGCCTTTGTATTTTTAACAATGAGTACATTTTACTTTCGTAATTAAATGAAAAATAATATTGCTTGAGTCAATATATTTTCTTACCTCAACACCATGGCTTTGAATACTCTATGTTCTTTAATTGATAAAATGTTAGTTTTCATTTGAAGCCCAACTCAAAGGGGCTCTTAATAGCCCCTCCTGTAGAAGTTATTCCTTCCCTCATTGTACCTGAATAGCCCCTTGTACTTTATCATACACTCTATCAGTGCACTTAAAGTGTCCAGATAGTATAGTTAGTTGAAGAGTTTGAGGTTTTGTCTTTATGTGGTCCACATTCCTGCCTTTAATGCAATTCTTTGTAATTTAACAGAGCTTCGTCAGCTTTAGGTGAACTGTTTCTGTATTAAGTAGAAAGAATGGCTTCTGAAATGCCAGTTGAAAGAACTCAAACTCAAATCATTCATTCTCAACAAATATTGTTGAGCTCCTGTCTGTAATCTGCACTTTGTTGGATGCTCCCAAGAGGACAGTGATAAACAGCCCCCTGCCATCCTGAAATTCATACTCTATTCTGGGAGACAGAAGCAAACAGCTGATTACAATACAATTTAAGGGCTTGTAATAGAGAACATGTACTAGGAATACCTATGCCGGAAATACGAGGGGAGAGAAGAATCTCAGAAGGCTTTATGGAGGAGGTGTCATCTAAGCCCACTCTTAAAGGAGTTAGCTGGGTGAAGTGAGGCTGGGGAAGGGTGCTGCTGACCGAAAGCAGCACATGCAAAGGCACACAGGCATGAAAAACTGTGACTCTTGGACAAGCACAGGTCCCTGTGTCAGGCCGGAGTCTAGCCAATTGGGGAATTGGTGTGAGCCAAGGGACAGGTTGTGGCTAATTCGGGCCAAGTCTGGGGTGACATGCCAAGGAGTTTGGATTTGTTCTGGAGGAGTGGGGGTGTCATACAAGCATTTGAAGTGATGAAGTCGTAGTCCTGTGTCCAGAGTGGATGAGTAATTGGAACTCACCAAACCAGAGCCAGTGATACGGTTGTAGTAGGTTGTAGTAATAGACTAGAAAGAAATGACAGTGGAGATGGAGAGGAGATGGGTCAGGAGATATTTATGACATAGAGTTGACATGATCCCTTTACTGATGTTTTTAAGGAAAGCAACCTAAACTTTATTAAAACTAATGATGAGCTAGCATAAACACGGAGTGTGCTCTTTCCTTTTTCTCCTTGGTATAGGAAATTGCAGTGTGTACATTGTGAGCCTTACTTCTTGGTAGACTGTTTTCTGTGTTGTAACAGTCCCAGCTGTGCAAGTTGTTTATCATTTAGCACTTTAGATCTAAACTGTGAGTTTCACCTTAGTAACACCTCATGGTTCATCGGCTCATCACTCAATAAAAATACAGAATTGCAAAGAAAACAGTTGAATTCTAAACAAAATATATGCTTGTAATTATTAGAGAAGGTATATTCAAATCTTTTAAACTCCTGTGACCTGTGTCAAAGTACTGTATTTCCAACCAGAAAATATTATTCTCTCATAAAATCAACTTTTAAAAGTTCCTCTCTGAAAGAGCAGAAATCTCAGAATAGTCCCACTTGAAGAGTAAGACTCTAAAAAATATAATAATACATCAAAAACTAATGATGTAATGTACGGTGATTAACATAACATAATAAAAAAATAAAAAAGATCAAAAAAATATAATAATTTTAAATTAATGGACATTTTATAAAGACAATAAGAAAATAAGGCCCTTAAATGCCAGGGAGTAATGGGTTTGTAGAAGACTAAAAAACAGGAGTTTTTTTTTTTTTTTTTTTAAAGATTTTATTTATTTATTTGAGAGAGAGAGAGAATGAGAGAGATAGCATGGGGGGGGAGGGTCAGAGGGAGAAGCAGACTCCCCACCAAGCAGGGAGCCTGATGTGGGACTCGATCCCGGGACTCCAGGATCATGACCTGAGTCGAAGGCAGTCGCTTAACCAACTGAGCCACCCAGGCGCCCCTAAAAAACAGGAGTTTTATACAAAAGAACTAAATTCAAATGGGCAAAATTAGGTTGTGTTTGTGGCAAAGATTGTTATTTTAGGTCATGGAATCTCCTTCAATTGAATTTCTGAAATTTCAGAAATATTAAATGATCCCTTCTTTGGACATGAAGAGATAGTTTGGGTTTCTGAATATTTATTTTAGACATAGAATCCTAGAAAACAGTAAAATTTAGTCTTTTACTCATGTCTCTAAGGTAATGGGCCTGTATTTGTTTCTTGGTGAGATAAATGTCCATCATAATAGAAACATGAAAGAAATAGAAGAGTCAGAGAGAGGAAGGGAAATGATAGGTACCTGGAAATACTAAGGATTCAGGCAGGTTAAAGGCAGCATAACCATCAAAATAAAAAGCCGGAAGCAAGACATAAAAGGCAGGGATGGGGAAAGATAAGTTACGAGAAGGGTAAAGAGAGTGGGTCCCTTTGCTCAGAGGGAGCGGAAGTGAAGTATTAGTTCGTGTGGGAAAGGAGATGGAAAAACTGACAGCCAGGGGGAGCTGGGGAGGCGCTGGACTAGCTGCTGTCACAGACAGCTCCCCAAGTCTCAGCGGCACAGCACGGGAGAGGTTAGTTCTTCTTCTGTTCAAGATGGCATATCTATTCAGATGCCTTTCCTCCAAGCAGCAGTACAGCAGGGAGCCAGGGGGAGGGGCCCAGGCCCCTTTCACCTTGTGGCTCTGTCATTTTCATCCCAGGGCTTCCAGGAATGTAGAAGGAACATGGAGGTTTTAAGGAGCTGGCCGGGAAGTGGCCCGTATCATTCTACTCATGGGTTAGAACATAGTCACATGGCCATAAGGAACTGCCGGGAAGACTGGAAATGTAGTTCAGCTGTGGGCCCAGAAAGAGGAAGTGGGTTTTGAGGAGCATATACTGGTCTGTGCCACAGTGTCTCTTGAAAGGGAGTGTAGTTACGTATTAGTAGGTGAGAAATTAAACAGAGGATAAATGATGTATTAAAAGGGAAAGCATTAAGGGCACCTGGCTGGCTCAGTCAGTACGGCATGTGGCTCTTGATCTTGGGGTTGTGAGTTGGAGCCCCATGTTGGGTATGGAGATTACTTAAAATCTTTTTAAAAAAAAAAAATGGTGGGAGAAAGCACTGTCAGTTTGCGAAGTCTGTAGCGGACATTTTTCTGTGGCAGATGATTGGGGTATATCATCACTTCTTTAAAGTAGTAGTTCTCAAGCAGGGTACATTTGGTGTTATCTGGAGACACTTTTGGTTTGTCACAGCGTGGTGAAGGTACGGCAGCATCTAGTGGGTATGCAGGACAGTGATGCTGCTAACCACCCTGCGTTGCACTGGATGAAGACTTACGTGGTCCAGAATGTCAACAGGGAAAGGCTGAGAAACCTTTCTTTGAAGGAAGAAAAGACCAGTTGGAAGTAAGATAACACAAGAAAAAATATTTCAAGGGAGATGGGCAAAAATGGGTGAAGGGGAGTGGGAGATACAGGCTTCGGGTATGGACTGAATAAGTCACGGGGCTGAAAGGTACAGCACAGGGAATAGAGTCAGCGATACTGTACTGGCCTCGTATGCTGGCAGGTGGCAGCTAACCTGCAGTGAGCCCAGCCCGGGTGCAGGGCCGCGGCATCACCACAGTCTACACCAGTGCGTGCTGTGTCAACTACACCTCAAAAAAAAGAAGTTTTATAGAAGCACTAACATTATCTTCTGGTATCTAATTGAATATAAAATGATAATATCTAAAGACAATTCCCAATATTTCAGGAAAGAGCCCCCATATAAAATCAAATATACTCTCAGGAAGCATTCGGAGCCTGTGGAGGGCAGTGACTGGCCCTCTTTTTGATTTTCAAGGAGACCCTGCTCAGCAAGGCGGAACCCTCATCTTAGGTCCAGGTAAGCGTCAAAGCCCAGATCCAGTGGCACACTTTTTGTGCCTTTTAGAAGTTAGGAGGCCACACAGTTTCTTCATAAAATAGATACCAGGTAAAAATGGCAATTTGACATTGTAACAGTCACGATTCTGTGCTTATAGGGGTCACCTTTGTTTTCAAACGCTTCTGTGTATTTTGGTGTCTGTTTATTGGGTGTAATGTGCCCATCATTCTGTGCCTGAGTGATTTCAGGTATTTGGGATAGGAAAGTCAGCGGTGGTTTGGTCAATTCTATTTGTCTATAAAACTGTTTAAAAAGTTCCTGGAAGAGGGGCACCTGGGTGGGTCAGCCGCTTGTGCACCAGATACTTGATTCCAGCTCAGGTCATGGTCTCAGGGTCCTGGGATTGAGCCCCGTGTCAGGCTCCATGTTCAGTGGGGAGTCTGCTTGTCTCCTTCTCCCTCTGCCCCTCCCCACCTCCCTAAAATAAATAAATAAAAAAAAGTAAAAAAAAAAGTTTAAAAAAAAAAAAAGTTCATGGAAGAGAGGGGCACCTAGGTGGCTCAGTTGGTTAAGCGTCAGATGCTTGATTTTAGCTCAGGTCATGATCTCAGGGTCGTGAGATCGAGCCCTGTGTGGGCTGCACTCAGCAGGGAGTTTGCTCGAGATCCTCTCTCTTTCCCTTCCCCTCTCCCCACGCTCGAGTGCTCTCTAAAATAAATAAATATTTAAAAAAAAAAAAGTTCATGGAAGTGAACATTTCCACATAGAACAAACCATCAAGCCTTTTTTTTTTTTCCTCAATAGAAGAATCAATCCAGTTACTTATATCTAACAAGGCTAGAAGACTTGCTCAGTGTCAGAAAGCAAGTTAGCTCCAGCGACAGCTCATTCAGTAACAATTACTATAAGCCACATAGTTTTAATAGCTTTATTGATGACTTTGGGCCACCTGAAATTTCTTTGGCTCCACACTGCTAAATGGTTGAGTGTTAGATCTCTACCATGGTCAAGTATTGTAGTCAGGGACAGGCACTCACATATGACAGTGTAAATCACTAAATTGTAAATAGATTTTCTTGGTTCTTCTTCCTCTTGAAAATTGTCCACATTAGCGAGCATAGCTTCTAGGGAGTTATAAAATTAACATTTACTTTAATAAACTCCACATGTCTAAAAGTCTTTAGAAGGAGGCTTTTGACCAAGCATTATGGCTTTTTGGCTTTCTGCAGCTGGAGCACTTTAGCTAGCTAAAACCTGTAATTTAATCCCTCTTTCCCTCTCTTGTGAATTTCCACCAGTTAGACTAGAAAAAAAGAGAAGCCCTGTTTTATGAGAATGAGTCCTCTAGATTAGCCCTGAATGACCTTGAGCCATATTTTTGGATGGCTTGTTTCCATCTTCAGACCCGATTTGAGTCCCTAATCTCCATGTCTCAGCATCATTTGACCACATGTTCAGATGTGTAAGGGTGACCCAGCGCACAGAGCATCATTTGTGTGCCAAGTTGGGAACATAATTGAGTATGTGAGGAGTATGTAAGGAGTATATTTTGATACTACCTGCTGGAAGAAATGTAGCTCCTCTAAGGGAAGAGCTGGGTATACTTATTTATAGAAACTTTTCATGGTTAAACCTGTATTTCACTTTGCCTTATTTGATAATAAGCTAATTTATGATATTAAATATACAGTGATTACTGTAGATTACTGATGCCTTTTTTTTTTAAGATTTTATTTATTTGACAGAGAGCACAAGCAGGGGGAGTGGCGGGCAGAGGGAGAAGCAGACTCCCCACTGAGCAAGGAGCCTGATGCAGGACTCGATCCCAGGACCCTGGGATCATGACCTGAGCCAAAGGCAGATGCTTAACTGACTGAGCCACCCAGGCGCCCAAAAACATGCCTCTTATAATATTTACTTAATCTTATGTTTTAAGTTAAAATTCTGGTCTTGAGTCCAAGAATCAAAGTAAAAAAGACCCTAGACCTATAAATTATGACTTTTTAATTTGAGCAGATAAAAGGATTGTGGACGTCTAAGTGTATTGTAACTGACTGTCTCAATGCCCTGATTTTTTAGCCTCTTTTGGTCTATGATTGTATTGCAGATAACCTATTAAATCAGTGTTTGGCAGTGAATTTTTTTTTTTTTTGAAGCAAGTGATTTATTCCATTATTACATTTAAGAAACAGATGTGATTTTCCAGCTTGATATTTATGCTAGTTCCATATTCTGCCTGTCTGTTTGACATGATATTTTATTTAATTACATCTAATAAAACCTAACGGAGGTTATAATTTAAGAATCTTTCCCCTTGGATCTCATAAAACATTAAGTATCACTCTTATTTAACCATAATCCATGTCATGCTTTATTACCTTAATTTAAAATTATTAGGGCATTATACAGAGAATATTATGAACTCCAGGCAATCAATTTTTCCCTTTAGACTAATTAAAAGTTGAAAAGATTCCTTGATTCTAATAAGCAATAAATCTAATGAATCTATATGCCTACCTTTGCCTTTTATTCTCTTCTAGGTAACAACATCCATTTTATACACCGTGATAAAAATAGGTTGGATCACAAACCCATCAACTCTGTTTTACAGCTTGTAGGAGTTCAGCACGTGGACTTTACAAGCAGACCTTCAGTTATCCATGTGTAATGGCATAGACTGTTGTCACTTTCAAATGGACCCTTGGGATAGGACCTGAAATGTTCAGAGTCGGGTATCCTTGTGCAGTGTCTAACTTGTTGGCATGTCGCAGCCTTTGACGAGTTATGGAAACATGAAGAGACCATGTACCAGTCATTGCATGCTGGGAGGCATTAGTTGTCAAAAATATGATCTATATTTATAATTCTATAGCTTTTAAAATTTTATGTAAAATACAATTTTATTTATATAAAACTTTAAAAGCTATAAAATTAGAAATACCATTCTATATTTTGCATTATGGTATATCCATTCAATGAAAGTTTCTGTTGGCCATTAAAATAATAAATTCTTTTGAAGAACATATAAATGGAAAGGTAAGCAACTCACCATCATTTTATCTAGTTTTGAAAAAAGCAGGATATCAAATTCTGTAAATAATATAATCATATTTTTTATATGTTTATATTTTTGTATGCTTAGGAAAAAATATAGGAAATAAACACACCAGAATATTGCCAGTAGGTACCTCTATATGGTAGGATTACAGGTGTCTTTATTTTCTTTTCCATACTTTATCTCTGAACTATTGTATAATGAGCATGATTCATTTTCTTGGCCAGGATAAGTTCTTTAAATTTATATGAAGAATATATTCCTACATAACAAGTTCTGCAAAGTTGCATTTATATAGGCTGCTGTCCACATGTTTCTATCCTCACTGCTTTACTCAGAGGACATATGGCAAACCAGACCTTCTGCATAGGCTGTGTCCAAAGCACCTTGTACCACACACCCACTGCCCATTTCACTAGGTTTTTTGTGGGGAGGAGTAAAAGGAGAAAAAAATGTCTTATGTATTTAAGATAATGTATTTAAAATATGCTTCAGTATGCTTTTTGAAAGGATTTTAAGAATTGTTTAAAAAAAAAACTTTGTAACTTAAATGTACGCTGGTTTGGTTGCCAGATTGCTTTTATTTAGTGTATTGTTGTCATCTTTTATTTCTCTAGAATCTTAATAGGTTTAGTTGCAAAGAAATTCTGATGAAAAGTATGGTAAGAGCAAAATGTTGGTAATTATTAGCAAGTATATACTGCTTTGAACTTATAAACTTTTATATCAAGCATATGAGGTCACACACAAATATATTTCAAGTATCCAAATATTTTAATGTATGTTTGTGTATATATACATAAACATTTTTTAATCAATAAAAATGGAATTTCTCATGAAATTTAAAATTAAGCAATTTTGTGCTGTTTTTTATAGTAAGGAAGGACTGGTGACCCAGATCCCTTTGCTGATTTTAGACTTACAACTGCTGAATAATAGCTTACACAAAACTTTATATATTTATAAACGTATAGTACATTTTCCTAAGATACATAAATGTTCTTTATGTAGCTTCAGGGAGATAACAGTTAGACAAACAGTGCAGTGGTAAATTGCCGACCCAAACAAACATATTTAATACGAAAAAACTTTTTGTTGTTTAAAGATTTTATTTGTTTGTTTATTTATTTATTTATTATTTGCGGGGGGGAAAGGAGCGGAGGGAGAGAGACAAGTAGATTCTGCCCTGAACACAGAGCCTGATGAGGGACTCAATCCCACAACCCCAAAATTGTGACCTGAGCAGAAATCAAGAGTTGGGTGCCTAACCGACTGAGCTACCCAGGCACCCCAATACAAAAATTATTTCTCATAGGCACTGTGAAATATATAAACATGCTCTGTACCCAATAATGTACTAGACTCAAAATTTTGTAAAACCTTCCTACAATAAATACATAGCAATACTATTCGAAGAATACTATCTAGCACTTTTATCGTGCTAATTATTTGCCAGGTAGTATTCCAAGTGCTTAACATACATTAGCTCTATAGAATTGACATCATCATCATGCCCATTTCACAGAGAAGAAACATCTTTTTTTTAAGCTGAACTTTCAGTAAGAAAGGAAACCACCAGGGCCAAAAGCAGAAGTAGAAACAAGGCTGATGACCATGCCCTGAAGCTGTTGATTGCCCTGAGGTTTGTGCTCATCCCAGGAATGTTCCTCAGCCAACTCAAAGGCCTTGTGCAGTAGAGAGTTAAAACTAAGACCACCACATAAGTATGGCCTGCGACCTATGCCTGAGACCTGAGACTTCCTGGGGCTTCTAAGAGCTACAACTGCACCACAGGCAGATCCATCCATATTCTCACCAACTTGTTTCTATTTTTTTTTTTTTTAGATGTTTGTTTATTTTAAGTAATCTCTACATCCAACATGGGGCTCGAACTCACAACCTGGAGATCAAAAATCTCATGCTCTACTGACCCAGCCAGGTGCCCCTGTTATTATTTTTTTTTTATATAATGGCCATTCTAATGGGTGTGCAGTTGTATCTTACTGTAGTTTTGACAAAATTTATCAATTTTTTAAACATGTATATACAATAACCAAAGAAAAAATATGAGCAGCTGATGTTGAGTAATAATTTTTTTTAAGTAAGCTCCATGCCCAGTGGGGAGCCCCATACAGGGCTCAATCTCACAACCTTGAGATTGAGACTTGAGCCGAGATCAAGAGTCTGATGCTTAACTGACTGAGCCACCCAGGTGCCCCTGAATAATATTTTTTTTAAAAAACAAGCATGACACCCTAGACTTTCTATGTTGTCCACCACTAAGCAGACATTAGAAATGTTTGAAGTGTTAAAGAACTGCTTTTGTAAATCGACCTGTGTTGTCCTCACTGATAACATTTTTTTTAAATGGGTCCTATATGTTTTGATTTCTTTTAAGTTGGAAATCTTTAATGAGTTTAATGAATGGTGTGCCAAAAACTCTCATTTTGAAGCTTTTAGCAAATCATATGACTGGAAACAAACCTTACAAATGGGAAGACACTGAAATCTGGCTTTTTTTTTTTTTTTTAAGATTTTATTTATTTATTTGACAAAGTGAGAGAGAGCACAAGCAGGGAGAGTGGCAGGCAGAGGGAGAAGTAGGCTCCCTGCTGAGTAAGGAGCCTGATGCGGGACTCGATCCCAGGACCCATGACCTGAGCCGAAGGCAGACACTTAACCAACTGAGCCACCCAGGTCTCCCTGTGGCATAAAGTTTTAAGAAGTATATATATTGTTTAAGGATACCTACATATGTCTGACAGTTTTAAAGAAATGCAAGGCAGTGATAAATAGCAAATTAAGGAGAATGAATATCTTTGGGGAAATGAAGGTAGAAGTGATTAGAGTGTACAGAAATGGTGTTTGGCTGGGTTGGCAAAATTTCATTTAAGTGATGTAGCTGGGTACATGGGTATCTGTTCCATCATTCTTTGTACCTTTTGTATTCTTTTGTATATGCACACATACAAATATATCATAGCCTGTTTTGTAGATGTATTAATTGGGTTGTACCTTATATTATTGTCTAATAATTGCCTTTACAGGATAAATATTTTACATTTATTTATTTTTTAAGATTATTTGAGACAGAGCGATAGCAAGAGAGAGCACGAGCAGTGGCGGGGGAGGTGTGGGGGGATGGGTAGGGGGAGAGGGAGAAGCCAGGCTCCCCGTTGAGCAGGGAGCCCACTTCTCGGCTCAATCCCAGGACTCTGGGATTACAACCTGAGCCAAAGGCAGACGCTTAACTGACTGAGCCACCTAGGTGCCCTGACTGTTTCACATTTATACATAGAAAGTGGAAAAGCAATTTTTACACCTTCAAAACATGTAGCTTTACTAAGCTGTACATTCAGTTCCCGCCTAGAACAGCAGCACAGCGGTGTCTTTCTTGTTTGGGATCTGTGCTGCAGTTACTGCCTTACAGGGGATGTGGTAATGAGGGAGAAGATGTTTTCCAGGGCTAGTTATGTGTTAGGTATTATGGGAGATTTAAATGACAGATACAGCAGAATCTTTGCCTTTAATCATTCAGACTATATTTAAGGAGGGCAGGAAGAGTATCAGGGCAACTAACAAAATAGGTACTGAATGATAAACAGCCCTTTGCAGGGTGCAGAAAACCTTACAGTGATTTGAATGTCTTGGAGGGGAAGGCAGGAGATTGGAGTGCTTGGAGGTTTGCATGTGAATTTTTAAAAGCAGCTCACAAGAACCACAAGTGTAATTAGCCTTATTCATCATGATGAGGTATTTGATCAAAGCTCTTATGGAAGTAAAACTTGTTTCTAGAAAATTATTTTTAATCTTACGCCAGTCTTATATGCCATTTTTAAAAATAGGTAAGCACTCAGAGTATTTTTAAGATTTCTTTAGAAATCATTCCAGCTCTGTTATTTAACTTTACTCTGAGAGCAGCCTCTAATCACTGACATTTCCAGACGTTGACTCCTAAAGACTTAAAATGCCACATGTGAATGTATTTACTAACTTGATATAAATAAAGAATAGCTTCAAAATTCCAAGAACATGCATACATTTCTCATAAGCACAACATTCATCATTCTTTCTGCTTAAACCAGTATACTTTCCTCTCCATTTTTCTAGACTAAAAGCTTATATTTTGATATTTTGTTGCCCATGTCCGTATTGGCAAGTATGAGGGCCTCCTGTGAATTAATGCTGTGTGCCACACAAGAGGAAAATAAAGCAAAAGAAAATGCTTTCAAAAATGTATTGGAGGATTAACAAGTCAGGAAACAACAGATGTTGGTGAGGATGCAGAGAAAGGGAAATCCTCTTACACTGTTGGTGGGAATGCAAGCTGGTGCAGCCACTCTGGAAAACAGTATGGAGGCTTCTCAAAAAGTTGAAAATAGAACTACCCTATGACACAGCAATTGCACAACCAGTTATTTATCCAAATGATACAAAAACAGTGATTCGAAGGGGCACATGCACCCCGATGTTTATAGCAGCACTATCCATAATAGCCAAACTATGGAAAGAGCCCAAATGTCCATTGACTGATGAATGGATAAAAAAGAGGTGGTATCTATACACAACGGAATCTTACTCAGCCATCAAAAAGTATGAAATCTTGCCATTTTCAACAACATGAATGGAGCTATACAGTATAATGCTAAGTGAATAAGTCAATCAGAGAAAGACATACCATATGATCTCGTTCATATGTGGAATTTAAGAAACAAAACAGATGAACATAGCGGAAGGGAAGGAAAAATAAGATAAAAACAAAGAGGGAGGCAAACCATAAGAGACTTTTTTTTTTACAGAGAGAGAGCACAAGCAGGGGGAGCAGCAAGCAGAGGGAGAAGGAGAAGCAGGCTCCCCGTGGTGGAGCAGGGAGCCCGATGTGGGGCTCGATCCCAGGACCCTGGGATCATGACCTGAGCCGAAGGCAGACACTTAACTGACTGAGCCACCCAGGCGCCCCAAGAGACTCTTAACTAAGGAACAAACTGAGGGTTGCTGGAGGGGAGGTGGGTGGGGTGTGGGGTAAATGGGTGATGGGCATTAAGGAGGGCCTTTGTTATAATGAGCACTGGGTGTTATATACAAGTGATGAATCACATTCTACCCCTGAAACTACTGCACAAACAAGCAAAAAAACCAACCAAACAAAAAGTATTGGAGGGGCACCTGGCTGGCTTGTTGGTAGAGCATGTGACTCTTGATCTCAAGGTTATAAGTTTGAAACTCATGTTGGATGTAGAGATTACTTAAAAACAAAATTGAAAAAAAAAATAAAAAATATATTGGAGGCATTTTTCCAAAGACAAACAGATGGACAACGGGTATATGATGAGATGATTAACATCACTGATCATCAGGGAGATGCAAATCAAAACCACAATCAGGTATCACCTCACCCCTGTCAGAACGGCTAAAATAAAAAAGATAAGAAATAACAAGTGTTGTTGGCAAGGATGTGGAGAAAAGGGAACTCTCAAGTACTGTTGGTGAGAATATAATTGGTGTAGCTACTATGGAAAACAGTATGGAGGTTCTTCAAAAAATTGAAAGTAGAGCTACAATAAGATCCAGCAATTGCACTTCTGAATATTTATCCAAAAAAATGAAAACATAAACTCAAAAAGATATCTGCACCTTCATGCACATTGCAGCATTATTTACAATAATCAGGACATGGGAGCAACCTAAGTATCCATCAAAGGATGAATGGATAAAGAAAATGCATATATGTGTGTGTATGTATACATATACATATACATGCACACACACAATGGAATATTACTTAGCCATAAGAAGAATGAAATCTTGCCATTTGCTGTTAACATGGAGGACCTTGAGGGCATTAAACTAAGTGAAATAAGTTAGATAAAAAAAGATAAATACTGCATTCTCTCACTTATACGTAGAATCTAAAAACGAAACAAAACCAAGTTCATGAATACAGAGAGTAGACAGTTGGTTGCCTGTGGCATGGGTAGGCAAAATGGGTGAAGTGGGTCAAAAAGTACAATTTCCAGTTTTAAAATAAGTAAGTCATGGGAATGTAATGTACAGCATGATGACTAGTTAATACCTTACTGCGGGGCACCTGGGTGGCTCAGTCTTTTGAGTGCCCAACTCTTGATTTTGGCTCAGGTCATGATCTTGGTCATGGGATCGAGCCCCATGTCAATTCCATGCTCAGTGTGGAGTCTGCTTGTCCCTCTCCCTGCCCCTCTGCTCTCCCTCCACCCCTCCCTACCACTCTCTCACTCTCTCTAAAATAATAAATAAAATCTTTAAATAATACGTTACTAGGGCGCCTGGGTGGCTCAGTTGGTTAAGCGACTGCCTTCGGCTCAGGTCATGATCCTGGAGTCCCCGGATCGAGTCCCACATCAGGCTCCCTGTTCAGCAGGGGGTCTGCTTCTCCCTCTGACCCTCTTCCCTCTCGTGCTCTGTCTCTCATTCTCTCTCTCTCTCAAATAAATAAATAAAATCTTTAAAAAAAATAAATAAAAATAAATAAATAATACCTTACTGCATATTTTTTTTAGAGAAGGGGGAGGGGCAGAGGGAGAGGGAGAGAGAGAATCGCAGGTTCCACACCCAGTGCAGAGCCCAATGAGGGGCTGGACGTGGGGCTCCACGTGGAGCTTGATTCTCCGTCTCACAACCCTGAGATCATGACCCAAGCTGCAATCAGGAGGTGCCACTTAACCAACTGAGCCACCCAGGCACCCCACCTTACTGAATATGTGACAGTAGCTGAGAGTGGATCTTGAACATTCTCATTACAAGAAAGACAAATTTTGTAACTATGTATGGTGACAGATGTTAACTGGACTTATTGTGATCATTTTGCAATATATACAAATATCAAATCATTGTATTGTACACCTGAAACTAATATGATGTTATATCAATTATACCTGCATAAAAAAACATTGGAAACAATGATCCATGTATGTTGTGTAATTAGGAAAATAAAATATTGTACTAGAACCGTTCTGGCAGAGAGACCTGTGACCAAGGAGAAACAATTTAAGCATCTTTCAGCTACTTTTTTAAGGAGAGAAAAGGTATTCGTTTACTAATGTTGATAAGTTATTCTCTTTTTTTAAAAAAGATTTTATTTATTTGCGAGAGAGAATGAGAGAGAGAGAAGGAGCAGGGGGAAGGGCAAAGGGAGAGGAAGAGAGAGCAGGGAGCCCGATGCTGGGCTCGATCATGGGACTCCAGGATTATGACCTGAGCCGAAGGCAGACGCTTAACTGACTGAGCCACCCAAGCGCCCGTGTTAAGAAATTATTCTAATATTGACTTAGAATGTATATGCTGCAGTGTAATCAAACACATCTCCATTAAAAATTATCAAATTCATTCTGTAAGTTTTCTTATGTCATTTTGTTTTAAGATATAAAGGTAAACCACTCACAGGGTATATAACAGATGTGAGCTTGTATATGCAGAGACTTATACCTGTATACAAAAATATTGAATTTTGAGCCAGGTGGATATATTATCTATTTAATGAAAAGTTATTTTGTAAGTAATAATCAAATTGTCATTGCATTACCTTGTCTACATTAGTTGACACTTACAGAAGACTCAGCTAAAAATGGAGTGCAGCAAAGAATATCAACCTCATTGTTTTATAATGCCAGTTCTCATGTTCTCTTGAACAATACTATTTTCTGTTTCCCACACAGAAAGCAGATATGCTCACACTGGTAATCGGGCAAATGTAAAGTAAATCAATGAGATGGGTAGAGCGTGTGACTCTTGATTTCAGGGCTGTGAGTTCGAGCCTCCACGTTGGGTGTAGAGATTACTTAAAAAAAAAAAA
This sequence comes from Phoca vitulina, assembly GCF_004348235.1. Classification (NCBI taxonomy): domain Eukaryota; kingdom Metazoa; phylum Chordata; class Mammalia; order Carnivora; family Phocidae; genus Phoca; species Phoca vitulina. Next base: position 7,200,642 of record NW_022589773.1, on the reverse strand, counting down.
AAAAAAGAAATGCTATTTAAACACAAAACAAAAACAGCATTGAGCTGCTATCTCCCTACCATGTGAGAGGGGGTTACAGAGTTAGTGCTGCCAGGGGCACAGGTCAGGGTGGGAAGTGGTGGTAAGGGCCTCCAGAAAGAGGGCACAGAAGTGCGAGAGTAGAGAGGAGCATGGCACTTTGGGGACTCTGGGAGGGTATGTGGCTGAGCACGCAAGCAGGGAAGGAATCGCAGGAGGAGAAGTTGTAGATGAGGCCAGAGTCAGGTCTCAGAGGCCTTTTAAAATATTTGATCCCAGTGAAGAGAGCCAGACCTTCCTGAAGGAATAACTGATTCCAGGGCAGGGGCGGGGTGAGGACAAGTTAAACCCGGAACATCTTGTGCCAGAAAGTAAGAAAACACTAAACAATTGATTGGGGACATGTCAGTGGGACACAGAAGCTAACATGAAGTGCCATCCACTAGTCAAGTTGGGGACAATTTGATCAAAATATATAATGACACTATGGGATTTATAGAAAACAAGAAATGAATAATCCATAATCCACCCATCCATATGCATACATACATATGTACATACATACATACATACAAAAAAAAAGCAGCTCCTCTTTTCAAAGAATGCCAATTAATAAACGTAGAACATAATTAGAAAGTCACCAGTCTGTACCATTATAGTAACTGATTCAGAATCATCAGTGTGTACTAAATCACTGGGTGGAAGTTTGTGGTCTTAAAGTATCTCCCCACAAATTATTAATTACAAAGGGAAAAGTTATACCTTTATCGTGGAAAAAACTGGCAGGTAACACCTTAATGAACCCAGTGGTCAATGTTCATAATTACCCAGAATAAGGCAAACTGTCATCCTGGTCCTCCTAACCTGACACATCGAGAATGCACCATCAGGGCAGAAAACTGCAAAAATGCACATCCTCAGGCTAGCTGTTAGGAAAAGGACTGTTTCCTGGGTCAAGGAAAAAAATGCTAAAAAGGACATTATTAGGACAATTGGTGAATTGTGAAGATGGACTAAATATTTGATAATTGTACTGTAGGAATGTTAAATTTCCTGAATTTGACAATAACATTATGGTTATATAGGAAAATGTCCCTGTTCTTAGGAGATAGAGGTCATGATATCTGTAATATTCTCTCAAGTGGTTCAGACAGTAAGCTTTTCTCCCTAAATTAACTTATAGGTTTGAAATTTTCAAACTAAACTAAAATAATAATAATGATGACTCTCACAGAAATGTGTACGATGGTCCAGAAGATAAATTCAAGACTCTCTAAATGGGGCAGGGAGCTGTTAGAACATTTTAGTTGATAAAATGATATGATTAGATTTGCCATTTTGAAAGTTTACTATGGAGCAGTGTGGAGCATGGTCCAGGAAATGGACATGCTGGCCAAAGGACAAGTTTGACCTGCAAACTCTTCACTTCTAAATACATTGTACTGTTATTTTGGCAGCTAGATTGAAGTCAGAAACGTTCTTTTTTATATAATATTTAGTAGTTCATAAGCTAAAAGGATTAAGTTAATACATTAAATGTGAAAACATAATTGCTTTTCTTTCCATAAATATTATTAAATGACAATTCACTTTTTTTTTTTAAAGATTTTATTTATTCGTTTGACAGAGAGAGAGAGAGAGCACAAACAGGGGGAGCGGCAGGCAGAGGGAGAGGAAGAAACAGGCTCCCCGCTGAGCAGGGATCCCGACGTGGGCTCAATCCCAGGACCGCGGGATCATGACCTGAGCTGAAGGCAGATGCTGAACTGACTGAGCCACCCAGGCACCCCAACAATTCACTTTTATGGACAATTTCTAGAAGCTGACTGCCTATATTATGGGTCATTTCTGCTTTCTGTTTTTGTCTTTTGCATAGCCCCTAACCTTGGATAAAACAATTCACTGCTCACTTGAATCTGCATTTAAAAATGAAATTATGGGTGCCTGGGTAGTGCAGTCAGTTAAGCATAGGACTCTTGGTTTCCGCTCAGGTCATGATCCTCAGGGTCATGAGATCAAGCCCTGCGTTGCATGGAGTTGGCCTGAGACTCTCTCTCCTTCTCCCTCTCCACCCGCCTCTCTCAAATAAATAATCTTTCAAAAAATGAAATTAATAGAGAATCCAACTTAATTTGTCCGTTTGTGCTCTGGTATCATTGAAGAAGGAAAAAAAAAGATAGTAAAAACCTCCCACCAAATAAGAATATGTATTTTACTCTTTCCTGTCCTCTCTATTCCTATGGAAAATAGTGGGTGGGAGGGAGAAACAAGACTGGGCTAGGATCTCCTCATAGACAAGGCAATTTGTAACAAAAAGACAGAAAAATCACCCAATATATTAGAATTGCTGGCTAGTTCTCTTCCAAAGTCTTTGCAGGGAATATTCTCCCAGCCACAACAGGAGATAAAGAATAAATTGCTTTTACACTTCTACAGCTACAGAAGTGACTTGAAATTGATGCCTTTAATTTACTTCTAACTGTGTGGATAAGGGCAGAGTCAGACAAGGGATGTCTTTCTTGTCCTGCAACAATTGGAAAGACAAATGTGTGTAGTGAAGGTGGAGGCTATTAGCTACTTCACATTACCTGATTATCTCTGCTGATTACTACCCACAGCACGCTCACTTCTACCACTCTGGAGCCCCAATGGGAGGTCTGGTGGAGTGGGGCCGGCAGCTAGGGCCAAATGCAGGGACAACTTGGGTCTGCAGCGAATTTTGTAGCTCAATGCTGTCTGAGGAAGAGGACCAAGATCCCAGCCAGGAGAGCCTGTCCCACTCAGTCAGGGTGAGTAGGAGGGAAGGTTCAGAAGCTGAGGTATGGTGCCAAAGGGGTGTCAGAGGTGGAGATGGAGGGCAGCAAGGAGGGACAAAGGAAGGGTGGCAGATGGACTGGAATGGCAAGGGGGATGGTCTGGACATGGGCTTGGCATAGGGAATCATGCTTACGTTTCATGAATGGTATTTCTGTAAGGACCACTGATTCTGTATCTTGTTTTGGGTGGTGGTTACACAGGTATATATAACTTTAAAACTCACTGAACTAACATCCAGATCTTTGCTTTTATTGCATGTTAATTATATCTCATTTTTTTAAAAAGCCCATTGGAAGTAAATACAGCAGGAAATCACAATCTTATGGTGCCCCTAGAGCTTACTGTGAACATAAGGTTAATAAATCCTCATAAGAGCCTCCTTGATACTTACAAAAATGAGGTGATGAGACACCACACTGCCCCAAACTCCAGACTAAAATAAAGAGTTTCATTTCAAAGTTCTGTTGGGCCTTGGTGTAAATGAAAGTGTCCCTGATGTAGTGGATTCTGCTTTGGTCAGGCAGTAATAGGTATAATTTCTTTTGCCCCAGTAGGCCTCCGGGCATTATAAGAAGCCAGAAGGAGGAACTGAAATTAGTTGGGACAGTAATTTAAAATACTATCTCCCTTGTAAACAAAAGAAGCTGAGAAGTCTATATTTAATGAAAAATGTTTGCATTCCTATGGATTTAGGCTGTACCTTCTTCCAATAACAGTGGTAGGATCAAAGCACAATACACAAAGTCATGCTCATAATAAACCTATGGTGGTTTACTTATTGAAGTAAGAAAGGACTTAAATAAATTCAAAGATATACCTTTTCCTTTAAAGAAAATTAACATTTTAAGAAATTCCTGGGGCGCCTGAGTGACTCAGTTGGTTAGGCTTCTGCCTTTGGCTTGGGTCATGACCCCGGAGTCCCGGGATTGAGCCCAGCATTGGGCTCCCTGCTCAGTGGGGAGTCTGCTTCTCCCTCTCCCTCTGCCCCTTCCCCCTGCTCATGCTCTATCTCAAATAAATTGGAAAAAAAAAATTCCTATTAAAGAAATTCAGTATTCTAACTATGTCAATTTTCTTCAAGTTAATCTAGAAATTGAATACTATCCTAGGCAAAAATCACAGAAAGAATTTTAAAATATGTAAGAATATAGGGGCACCTAGCTGGCTCAGTGGGTAGAGCATGTGACTCTTGATCGTGGGGTTGTAAGTTTGAACCCACGTTGAGTGTAGAGATTATTTAAAAATAGTCTTTAAATATATAAGAATATAGAGAAAAACTGACTTTGATTATGAAAATTTTCAAACATAAAAAAGTGGAAAGAATGAAAAAATAAATAACCATTACCTGGATTCAACAATTTTTTTTTCTGGATTCAACAATTCTTAATGCTCTGCCATAGTTGCTTCATAGGTAGATAGATACACAGGCAAATGGATAGATAGAATGAGATAAAGAATACATGTTTACTGAACCATTTTAAAGTGTTACACTCTAATACTTTATCCATAAATTCTTCAGTATGAATTTTCTTAGATATTATCAGTTGGCTTGGGCTGCTATAACAAAGTATCATAGACTTGGTGGGGTTTTTTTTGTTTGTTTTTTTTAAGATTTTAATTTTAAGTAATCTCTACACCCAACATGGGGCTCAAACTTACTACCCTGAAATCAGGAGTCACATGCTCTACTGCCTGAGCCAGCCAGGTGCCCCAAGACTGGGTGGTTTAAACAAGAGACATTTACTTCTCACAGTTTTGGAGCCTGGGGAGTCCAGGATCAAGGCGCTGGCTGATTTGGTTCCTGGGGAGGACTTTGTTCCTGGCTTGCAGATGGCCACCTTCTAGCTGTGTCCTCATATGGCAGAGAGAGAACTATCTCTTTTCTCTTTTCTACTTCTTATAGGAGTGATAATCAAAATATGAAGGCCACACCCTCTTGACCTCAGCTAAACCTAATTACCTCTCAAAGGTCCATCCCCAAAACACCATCACATTGGAGATTAGGACTTCAACATATGAATTGGGCCGGGGAAGTAGGGGGAGGGGGGAAATTCAGTCCATAGCACTAGAGTAAGTCCATTCTTCTACATAATTGCATTATCATCATACCCCAATTAACAATATTTCCCTAATATCACATAATGCCCAATCCATATTCAAATGTCACCAGTTGTCCTAAACATACCACTTATAGCTGGTTTGTTCAGACCAGAGACTACACATTGCATTTGATTTTATGCCTCTTAACGCTCTTTTTACTTACCACAGGTCTCCTCATCCACTTGACCTGTTTTTTCCCATGACATTTACTTGTTGAAGAGACAGACTTTGTAAAAGGTCCACATGTTAGATTGTTTTCTTAGAAGTCATTTAACTTATTCCCCCCACCCCCTGTATTTCCTGTAAACTGAAGTCAGATCTCAAGACTTGATTGGGTAAACATTTTTGGCTCTAATATTTTATCGGTGATGCTGTGTTCATCAAGAAGCATACAATCAAGCCCTGCATTGAGCTCCATGTGGGGCTCTGTGCTCATTTAGGAAAGAAAAATAGTAAGGAGGAAATTACCCACTGGACACCAAACCGTAATACTATAAAGCTACTGTAATCTAAACAGTGTACAGAGATATAGGAATAGGCTAATATTAATAGAAAATTAATATTAGGGCGCCTGGGTGGCTCAGTTGGTTAAGCGACTGCCTTCGGCTCAGGTCATGATCCTGGAGTCCCGGGATCGAGTCCCACATCGGGCTGCCTGCTCAGCGGGGAGTCTGCTTCTCCCTCTGACCCTCCTCCCTCTCATGCTCTCTGTCTCTCATTGTCTCTCTCGCAAATAAATAAAAATCTAAAAAAAAAAATAAAAAATAAAAAATAAAAAATAAAAAAAATAAATTAATTAATGGGGAAAAGATAGGTTATGTGATAAAAAGGAAAAGGATAGATCCTTACTTTATTCTATATCTCCAAATAAATTCCAGGTAGATTAAAGAGCTAAATATAATAACATCTCTAAAAGAAATAGAAAATAAAGAATACTTTTAAAATACTGGGACAAGAAAAATAAGATACAACACTTAGAAACCTTAAAAAAGGACTGGTAAGGGGTGCTGGGCTGGCTCAGTCAGTGGAGTGTGTGACTCTTGATCTTGTGGCTGTGAGTTTAAGCCCCACATTGGGTGGAGAGATTACTTAAAAATAAAATCTTAAAAAAAAAGGACTGGTAAAATTGATCAGACATTAAAACACATAAAACTAGGGGCGCCTGGGTGGCTCAGTTGGTTAAGTGTCTGCCTTGGGCTTGGGTCATGATCCCGGGGTCCTGGGATTGAGCCCTGCGTCGGGCTCTCTGCTCAGTGGAGTCTGCTTCTCCCTCTCCCTCTGCCTGCCGCTCCCCCTGCTTGTGCTGTCTCTGTCAAATAAATAAAATCTTTTAAAAAAAATAAAACACATAAAACTTCTGTAGCAACATGAATATAGTAATATGACAAAGATTAAGTAATTATCAGCAAAGATTGAAGAGCTGATATCCATAATATATAAACAGCTCCCACCAATCTAAAAGAAAACAGATGGAGAAATGAACAAAGGACATGAATAAGAAATTCTTAGAAAATATACTGAGCACTTTATAACATGCTCAGCTTTACTAGTGATCAGAGAAATGCAATGAAAATTACAGTAAACTATTACTTTTTATTCTCAAACTTAAAAATATTGGTTCTATCTAGTGATTTCAAGGGTGTACAAAAACAGGTACTCTAAGATATTGTTAGTGTCCATCAAAATTTAAAAAGTGGATACTCTCCGATCCAGCAATTCCACCTCCTGTTGATATACATGTTAGGATATTCAATGCAGGACTGTTTGTAATAGTGCGCCCCCACCCAATACAACCTAAGTGTCCATCCATAGGAAAATAAATTATGGAAAACATACAAGGGAAATCCATGCAGCCATTAGAGTGAATGAAGTTGGCTATAAGGACTGAAAAGGGAAATGTTCAGGATGCAGTATTAAGAAAAAAAACAAAAAACAAAAAACAAAACCCACTTCACAGAATATGCACACTATGAAACAATTTATTTAAATAAATCTTTTAAATCTAAATACAGACTTTTTTTTTTTAGATTTTATTTATTTGAGAGAGAGAGAAAGCAAGAGACAGAGCATGAGTGAGGACAGGGGCAGAGGGTGAGGAAGAGGGAGAAGCAGACTCCCCACTGAGCAGGGAGCCCAAGGAACACAGGGCTCAATACAAGGATCCTGGGATCATGACCTGAGCCAAAGGCAGATGCTTAACCAACTGAGCTACCCAGGCATCCCTAAATGCAGACTGTTAAAGGTGGTTATCTATGAGGGTAGGATTGGGGTATGAGGGTGAAGGAGAACTTTTTTGGTACATGTTTTTATATATATACATATATATATATATATATATATATATATATATATATATATATTTAATTTCTGTTTCTAAAAATACAATCACACATTTATGCATTATTTGGTCATTTGGGATAAAAACAAAGAAAAAGAAAAATACCTCACTCAAGAATCTTTGAGGTAAAAAGCCACTATCACAAAGTTATACCTACATTTAAGAAGCTACCTACTAAGGAGGATGAGCATGTTCATTCATTCAGTCTTAGAAACATTTAGCCAAGGAGAGCATGCTGATCCTCATGTATCCTTTTCCATTTCTCCCAGGTTACTAAATTCTACTCTACTGATACACTAAATATCTGACAATAAGTCAAATGTGTGTTAGCATTTTTCAAAAGGTGAAGTGAGAGAGAGCTGGGTGCTGCTCGCTCAGTGCCCCAGGCATAGGCCTAGGCTTTGGGGTGTAAGCACTCTTAGTCATTCTCTAATCTCAAGACTCAATATAACCAGAATCCTCACCATTCTCTAGCCCCTTCCACCCTACCATTCCATTATTATAATTATTGTTGTTGTTTGTGTGGGAGGAAGTGTACATAACCCAAAACCACCAAATTAACATCAGGAATATTGTTTTAAAAATCTACATTGTTATGGGACACCTGGCTGGTTAAGTGTCTGCCTTCGGCTGGGGTCATGATACCAGGGTCCTAGGATCGAGTCCCACATCGGGCTCCTTGCCCCGCAGGGAGCCTGCTTCTCCCTCTGCTTGCCGTTCCTCCTGCTGTGCGCGCACTCTCTCTCTCCCTCTCTCTGACAAATAAATTTAAAAATATCTTTAAAAAAAAAATCTACAATGTTAGCATGTGGTCTGAGGTCCAAAAAAAAAAAACAATCAAACTGTATGACATTTACACAACTATACAGGTTACTTCAGAAACGGACCTACAAGGAAAGATCCATTCAAACTCTGTCCTTAACCTGTGAAGAATGGTGCTGGCCCCAAGAAAGAGCCACTGCAGGACTTGGGATAACTGCCATGACCTGTCAAATGAGGGATTCCTCACCTACAAAATAAAAACAATAATATTTAACAGGGCATTTGTGTGAAGCTCCTACCACTGTGTACAGCATGTGGTGGTAGCTTAATAAACATCCATTTTCTCCCCTTTTTACAATTCTAAGAGATTTTCCGTCTCAGGGTCAGGAACATGGGGGATTTCAGATTAATGCTGAGAATACCAGAATATCCAAAGAAATAAAACCAACTCTTTTTTTTTTTTTTTAAGTAATCTCTACACCTAACTTGGGGCTTGAACTTATAACCCTGAGATCAAGAATTGCATGCTCTACAGACTGAGCCAGCCATGTGCCCCCAAACCAACTTTTTAAAAAAAAATGCTAGTGAAGATTTTAGTGTGTCCATTTTCCCATATACCTGCCACCTAAACCCTCTAGCTTTATGGAAATTTGACCTTATACAAATTACTTTTTTTTTTTTAAAGATTTTATTTATTTATTTGACAGAGAGAGACACAGCATGAGAGGGAACACAAGCAGGGGGGAGTGGGAGAGGGAGAAGCAGGCTTCCCGCAGAGCAGGGAGCCTGATGCGGGGCTCGATCCCAGGACCCTGGGATCAAAACCTGAGCCAAAGGCAGACGTTTAACAACTGAGCCACCCGGGCGCCCCTACAAATTATTTATTTTCATATCATTAAGCTATAATTTACTTATAATTTGAAATTGAAACTTAGTATCATTTAAAAAATTTTTTTAAGATTTTAATTTTAAGTTTTTTGTTTTTTAAGATTTTATTTTTTTTTTGACAGAGAGATAGAGAGCACAAGTAGGCAAAGAGGCAGGCAGAGGGAGAGGGAGAAGCCGGCTCCCCGCTGAGCAGGGAGGCCTATGTGGGCCTACATCCCAGGACCTGGAGATCATGACCTGAGCCAAAGGCAGACGCTTAACCATCTGAACCACCAAGGCATCCCGAGAAGCTTCGAAATTTTAACATAATGTATCTATGGACCAGTTTCTACTAATTTTAAGGTAAGATTTCAAACTTTCAGAGTGTGACTTATCTGAAATATACATACCAGAAAATGTTCCAAAAAAAGTAAATGTTCCATAATTCTATTCTTTTCAGGGTGAATTTACCTAGGAGAAAGGAATATTTTAGAGAACCCCTTCCCTTCTTTTTTTGCTTTTCACTGTGCTGCCCATAAGGTTGAGGATTACAACCAGATGCATCTGTTCTCTAAGCTCAGACAGTTGGGGAAAGACAAGCCGCAGTCCTGAAGACAGTGTTTAGGTTCTCACTCCAGCCCTGCCCCTGTCACTTCTGTGCATCCCCACATCCTCACTGTAAAAGGGCAGCCTTGAACCAAATATTGTGTAAAGTTCCTTCAAGCTCTAAAATTTTATGATCAATGGTCAAACAGTGAACAACAAACTAACCAATCAACCAAGCAAACTAAACTACATTTCCTATGGCCTATTTCTCAGAGCCTGGAGATCAGCTTATTGGACATCAGGAACAGTCAAATTGCTCAAGTGCAACACACAAAAAACAAATATCAGTAAGAAATAGCACTTTTCTACCACTACCTAAACATGACCTAAAAACAAAATATGAATAGGGTTTAAAATTTCGATGTGTGTACTTAGCATATGGACTTCCTATCCCCAAGAATGTGAAACATTTCTGCAAAATTACCAACTGTAATTATATATTTTCTCTCTTAATGATGTTATGCTAACAAAACCATAAAATTCTGTTTCTAAAACATGAAAATGCTTAAACAACATAATTATCTGTACTTAATATATTTTTTCTCTTTTATTGGAATCATAGGCATTTTGTTAGAATTTCCAGCCTCAACACTAAGTTTGAAGGAGAAAATGAACTGCTGTAAGTGAACTTCCTGGCACTTCAGTCTTAGTTTGACATTTAGGTAAGTCACCCTCAAATAAATAGAATATCATGGGGTATTTGAATTTCTTTCACTCTAGGGATCCAATAAAACAATTCCCATGTAATATCTATTCAAAACAAGACCTAGTCGGATGTTAACTAGACTTGCTGTGGTGATCATTTTGCAATATATACAAATATCAAATCATTATGTTGTACACCTGAACCTAATATAACGTTATATGTCAATTATACCTCAATAAACAAAAGACTTACTTTTGCAAAATTCCAAATAGTCTAGGAAAAGGTGGCCTTTCCACGGCTGAGCCCCTAAGGCCAGTAAGGCCTCCTATTTCCGGTCAAAGCAGGGGACCTGGGAGGATAGGTTTCTGCTGAATTTAGACTCATTTGCATAGCATTCCACAAGCTCCCAATTCTCTTGCTTCATTGCTGCCCCTGCAGACAAACAGGTAGACCATTTTTAATTTAAGGCCTTCACTGATTTCCTTAGGGGAAACGGGATGAAAGAACATGATTACTAAGCTTCTGGTCTAAGTGGCTGATCTGTAGTTCCAGACTGTTCAGCTGAGTCAGTGATGCAGAACCTTCTTTCCCCAGCCCCCTTTCCTCCTTAATTAGCAGCGCTAAAGGGTAAAGGCCTTCAACAATAGAAGTCAAATAGCCCCCCCGGGAAGTACTCCATCAAAATTTGCATTTCTGAGACGCTTCTAGGGGGACTGACTCAAATTCATCTTTCTCTAGAATTCTAGAGGTTGGCAGTAATTGCGGAACTGCAGGATAAAACGTTAAAATGCTGGTGAAAAATTAGGAACAGCTTGCAAGACGTAAAATTCGGGGCGATGAAATCTAAAGATTGCCCTCCAATCTATTCACCTTCTTAGATGCTACCATGCAAATTTGTTTAAAGTCCCTCCAAAATGACAGTTTTGGTTAAGTTCCAGAAATATCAGGCATTATTTTAACCCAGAAGAAAAAGGTATGACTCCAGTTTGCAGGATTAAAGTTCAAGGATTAAATTCGCCACTTGCTTCAATACTTCAATAATTGGACCTGTCGACACTTTAGGTAAGAAAAACTCAGCAACTGGTGTATAAAATTACTGAGTTAAATGCGAGTACTAGATTCCAAGAGGAACTACGAGACAAACCGTACGGTGTATCATGTTTCCACGGTAGGTTTATCGACCCCCTAAGAAGCCCTGGCTTAGTCTTTTTGAATGTTGGGCACACTCATAGGTCGATAAAGAGTGTAGGTGATTTAAATAGTTCGTCGGTTGTGATACCAACTTTACCTCAAGTCTACAGAGCGGCGGACAATTTAATCAGTCCATACTCTTTTCCAAGCCAGCAGCCATGGCAAGAATCCTTTTCACTTGGCGCGATTACAAGGAAAACCCTGAAATACTTTTAAAAATACACATGCCAAAGAACTGGAGTTAAGTTATTAGGATGGGGCTGTGTAAAGCTTCGGTGACTCACTAAAGCAAGTTGGGACCTGGGGTCTCAGCACCGGAGGAAAACAGAAAAAACAAAAGTTGGGGGCAGGCGGAGGGTCGCGAGCACACTTTTATATTTGATTGGCGGAACCACTCAGACTTTTCTTTATGGCGTCACCAGGTACCTGCCTGTAGAAAGGCCCCGTCTGCGTGACGTCACGCCTCACTGACCAATGAAAAGCCCCAGTCTGCGGGCCCCGAGGAGGGTTGTGGGCCCTTTTTTGTGAATGAAGCTCCACGGAACAGCCCCCCTGGGGTCCCCGGGAGCCGCGGCCCGCTGTGCTCCCGCGCCTCGGCAGCAGCGTCCGCGGCTGCGGTGGGCGCGCACGGTTACCCCGGGCAGCCCCAGCCGCCGGCGGCAGCACCGTCGCCTCGGCCGCGCCAGCGGGCTGCGGGCACCTGGGGACGGGCTGGGGGGCGCCGGCGGCGGCAGGAGGCGCTGTAGCCAGGGCTGCGGCGCGGGTCCCGCGGCGGCCGCAGGAGGGAGCGGGGCAGGCGCGGTGGGCCCGGCCCCTCCTCCGGCTCCTGCGCGGCCGCCTCCCGCCAGGCTCGACCGGCGCCCGCCGTCCCCGCAGCGCCGCTCTGCGCCCGCCGCCCCGAGCGCCCGCGCGCGGGGCTGGCGGGGGCCTCGGCGGGCGAGCGGGCGCGCGGGGCCATGGTCGTGGCCCCCTGACGGGCCGCGGCCGCCTCCATGAAGCGGAAGAGCGAGCGGCGGCCGAGCTGGGCCGCCGCGCCCCCCTGCTCGCGGCGCTGCTCGGCGTCCTCGCAGGGAGTGAAAAAGAGCCGCAGCTCCACGTCGCAGGAACTGCACCGCCTGGACCAGCAGGACGACCTGTACCTGGACATCACCGGTGAGCCGGCGAGCGAGCGCGTGGCGGGGCGCCCCAGGCACTCGGCACCCCGCGCGGGGGTCCTAGCCCACCCTCCCAGGCAGTGGAGGCGCCTCCCGGGGCCCGACTGACACGCCTCCGCCCCCATTCCCATAAAAGCCCCACCGGCCACACCCCCTTCAGCGGCCCGGCTCCCTGGGAGCGCCCCCCTACCCCGACTTTCCATCTGCGTGTGTTGCGAGCTGTAACTTTATCCGTTTTGCACTCTTCTACCCCGGCAAGATGGGCCGCGAGGGTCACCTTTCTTAAATTGCTGGCGTCAGCTCGGCGCCTCAGGCTTTTTCTAAGTTCGGGTTGATAGCGCCTCCCCGGGCTGCAAGCTCGGTTGGCCCTCACAGGAGCCTGAACCTCTCAATCAGCCCAGAGGATTCCCCGAGCGCGCGGAACGCGCCGGCCGGGGAGCAGCTGCCCTGTTTGTTGGGCGTTCGCCCCACCTCGGCTGCTGTGGAGGAAATGGAGTCCCGCCTCGTGCGGCGTTCCCACGTCCTCGCGCGGGTGCGCACCGCCCTCGCCCCCTCCCCAGCGCGCGCGAGCACACCCGGACCTCCTCGGGCTAGCTCCTCTGCCTTGCTTCCACAAGGAATGTGTCACACTGATGGTTTGTGAGCCGCTCTGCGTGCCGAATGCCCAGAGTTGTCACTTTTGAGAAATCGCAGCCAGCCAGAGCAGGTAGAAAAGCAGCCCTTTGATAGCTCTTTTCTTATTAGTGCTGATTCTACAGTTCTTGAAGACTAATAAATCCAATTTGGCAGCTGTTGGATTTGCCAGGATTGACACTAAAGCGTGTGAAGGCATTAAATGTGATGATGTATGTGGAAACGCTTTGTAAACAGCATAGCTGTCTACAATTTTGAGGGAATTTGCAGTGTTTTCTGTGGCGCGGGATGTGTAAGCCTTGGCGTGTGGGATTTTATATATAAACTGTTTCCCGCCCTTAGCCTTTGATAAGCCAGGTGAGCTGGAGTGGTCAGAATATTAATTTAGAAAGGGTTCGGGCAAACACAAATTTAGTAGAAATTGTTTTCTAGCTTGATGGACAGTTGGAAACTGAAGGTCCATTTTAATAAAGCTGCGAGTAGAGGGGAAGGTTTCTCGGCGCGGGGTGGATGGCCCCTGGGAACTGTGGAGGGAGGAAGAGGTTGCCTTAAGTGCCCGTCTCCGGCTGGCACCTGCCCGGGTCCACCGTAGCGCGTGGCGCTGGTGGAGATGCAGCCAGCTTTCTGAGACTGAGACCGGGTCCCAACAGGCGGTGCACTCCCGGGGAGATAGCCTCGCCAAGGAGGGCTCCGGGGTGGGGGGGGGCGGGTAACGACACCACACATTCCTTACGCCTTTGTTGTCTATACCTCTTCAAAGGAACTTTGCTTCATAGCGTTTAATTTTAGGGCAAGTAACGCACCCTTCGTTCCAAAGGTGCACAGGAGTTTACAGTGAAAAGTTGGTCGCAGCCTCCTGGTGTCCTTCCCCAGAGGCAACTGAAGTTCCGAGTTTCCTATGAATCCTTCCAGAAAGAGACTGTGTGTATATACACCTGTGTATTCTCTATCATACTCAAGCATGGCAGCATACATGTTGTTTTGCACATTGTTTTTTCTTCGCAGTATTCTCTCAGCAGAACGGTTAGTACATGCAAAACTGCTTCATTTGATTTTAATTACTGCGTAGGCCAAAGTAGATATGGTTTTAGAAAATAAAATTATAAAGTACATGTGGATTTAAATGTGTTTTTTTTAAGATTTCATTTTATTTATTTATTTTTAAGTAATTTCTACACTCAACGTGGGGCTGGAACTCACAACCTCGAGATCAAGAATCGCATGCTCTACCGACTGAGCCGGCCAGGCGCCCCCTAAATACATATGTTTTATAATTTGTTTAGACAGCTCCCTATTAATGAGCATTTAGGTTGTCTCCATCAAAAGGAAGTTTTGTAAAGTCAAGCCATTGGGCTAGATCTTCTTCCTCCTTCATGGCGGGCTTTGCTGAACACAATAATGATTTAACTTCAGAAAATATTGCTAAGCCGAATATTGAGGAAAGAGGTGGTGCATTATATAAAATCAAAATGCTGTTATTTAGATTACAAGCCCAGATAATGGAAGGGTCCAGTCTCAGGGGGGACGTAAGGGAGTCAACTTTGCCTGGAATTTTTCCAGGTATCCCTTAGTGACAGTCTTGGCTTCTTAGAAAAATGATACTGAATCAGTCTGTTTCAGGTGATAAATAAGACAAATTAAAGTAACTTTGGGGCGATGGGGTGAAAAAAAATAAAGTGACTTTGGATGCAGGGTGCAGATTACTTTTTATTGGGTTTGGAGGGAAGGCTTGAAACCTCATCAACAAGTGGCAACCTGGTCCCATCCTCCCCAACTTGTTTTTCCCTCTGTTTTCTTAATATTTTTCAAGTTGAGCATTAGGAAAGGAGATATATATAGTTAGTCTCCCCAGTAATATTTTCTTTCCTTTTTCTGTGCATACTTAAGTTTCTATAAATTGTGCCATATCAGCAAGAAGAGTCCTCTTTTAATGGCTGTATGAGATTGCATTGTATGGCTGAATTGTGATTTATATAATGGCAATAAGTAAATGGTTATGTGGGGGGTTTTCAGTCCCTGTAAATGGCAGCAGTCGCATCAGTGTATGTATCTACCTACATGTATGATTGTCTCTGCAGAGCAAAGTAGAAGTGAAGAGGCCAGGCCAAAATATACAGAGGTTTATCCATTCATTGGTGGACTTTTTTGGTGATTATGAATAATGCTGCTATGAACATTGATGTACAAGTTTTTGTGTGGAGATGTTTTCAGTTGCTTTGCATATACACACCTAGGAGTGGAATTGCAGATTTGCATGGTAACGCCATGTTTAACCTGCCAGACTTTTCCAAAGCTGCTGTACCACCAGCATTTCCCACCAGCAATTTATTCCTCATCCTCACCAACACCTTTTACAGGATTGTGAAGATTCTTTACCAGTGGGGTTGGTTCATAAAAATTAATGCACATTATCACTTTTGCCCACTCTGCCCTTAAATACATTAAATTTTTTTTTACTTTATTGCCTTGTTATTTTTATTGCAACCTATTTTATTTGTTAAGTCAAATTCCATTCCCATAGATTGCAGTATATTTCATGGTGGTGTATACATTTTTTTTTGCAGTATATTTCATGGTGGTGTATACATTTTTTTTTTAAGATTGATTTATTTTAGAAAGAGAGAATAAGAGAGAGTTCCAGTGCCTGCGGTGGGGGGGGTGGGGTGGGGTGGGGAGAGGAAGAGAGAGAATCTCAAGCTGACTCCCCAGTGAGCACAGAGCCCATTGGGGCTCCATCCCAGGACGCTGAGCCGCAATCAAAAGTCTGTCTCTTAACTGACTGAGCCACCCATGCACCCGTGGTGTATATGTTTAATACAGGATGCTTAATGCCTATTTTTGTTCCCTGTAGTCCTTTGTTTTTGTTTGTTTGTTTTTTTAAAGATTTTATTTATTTCCTTGACAGAGAGAGAGACAGCAAGAGAGGGAACACAAGCAGGGAGAATGGGAGAGGGAGAAGCAGGCCTCCCTGCGAGCAGGGAGCCCAACGCGGGGCCCGATCCCAGGACCCTGGGATCATGACCTAAGCCGAAGGCAGACACTTAATGACTGAGCCACTCAGGCGCCCCATCCCTGTAGTCCTTTGTTATGTGGTCACTTTTTTTAGTTTCTAGCCAGCCACCTGGCTGCACTGGCCATTTACTAGGAGCTGACCGATGTTTTATTCCCATGTGGACCCCATCTACCTCTCATTGGCCATTTTCTCAGTTCTTGCCATGTGCAATGACGTGGATTTTTACATAAGCTGTATTCCTGGTGCAGTTCCAGTGTATTATGTTAAAAAAAAGATCATAAAAGATAAAAACTGTAAACTGTATACATTAATGTGAAAGAGATACTGAGTAAAGATATAATCAGAATGAGTTATCAGTCAGGGAAGCTGGGAAAGAAGGGAAGAGAAGAGGGTTTTTGGTCGGCTTTGGAATTAGATCTCTCTCAAGATGGGAGAAGTACCAAAGGAAAAATGTTGGACACAGGTTTTTGATTTTCCTATGAACCTCCTTGCAGTCAGAAGTCTGAATCTTTTTATCTCTATATTCCTATCCCTTAAATAGGGCCATAAATGATAGTGTACATTCTCCTTTCCTCTTTATTAATATAGGAAAAAATTTTAAAGACTATGAAATTATTGTATTATCCCTATGCTTGATAATTTATAGGATTTAATAGTTGGTACAGAACTTAAATTTATTTTACTTCTTTATTTTTTAAACTTCTGACTAGTAAAAGTAATTGGTAATAACTATTGGCTAAAAAAGATTTTTGATGGTTTGTCTTAAAAATTTTTTTTTCTTTCAGTATCTGCCATGATAGTCTATCTCTTTAAGACTGTCTATATTATAACAGTAAATAATTTTATTGGAGAAGCTCTAGTTGAGGTCAGGATTGTCATTTAAAAGCACCAATTAATGGTATATCAGATACTCATCAAATTAAACAGATACAGCACTGCCTCTACCCCCCCTTCTTTTCTTTTTAGGATTTAAAAAATTCACATTAGACATTATTAGACAGGGAAAATTTATTCATTAATTCAAGAAGTATTTAATGAATGCTTACTATGTAAAATAGTCCTGCATATTCATTGTTTGCTGTGATAGGAGTGTATTTTTCTTGATAAAAAAGGAATACAGTTACCTGGGGCACTGATTCAAGGAGGAAATAAATTCATTTTTCTTCAAGACTTTCACGTAGTAGATTATTGAGTTTCAATAATTGAAGCTCATCAAAGTATGTAGTGTTCGTTTTCCTTCTTGCTTATGACTTATTTCTAATTTATTTTCTTGATTTATGTGCTTAAGTCTTCAACATCTTTACTTCTGATGGTGTCATGTTAGTTACCTGTTTTAGGTCTAAATCCTTAGGTACTGGGGCACCACACACAAAAACTTAACATAGTTGTGTTGTTACTCTTTCAGTGGACAGAGTGGTTGGGCACAGAGATGAAGGGAAAGTGGAATAACTGGATGACAGAGATGGTACTAATGCTAGGAGTCGCCATTTGGTGCCTGCTGTAATCTGTGCCTTGGAATGGGAATGTATTTCACCAATTCTTGTGCGGGAGAGCTGGAATGAAACCACGTTGTGGATTTTTAGAATGGAAGGATGGCATTGGGTGCGTACCAGTGACATTTCTTGGAAGTTTCTGAGATAGTCTCTGGGGATCTCTGAATTGACAGGACAGGTGTTTTGTTATTTGAAAGAATTTCAAGAGATCATCTTGAAATACCACAACCATCCACTTTTCTCTCAGAAGCTAACACAAGAGATAAGTGATTTTGACCAAATTGATGCACTTTCTTTTGGGGAAAGCCATACTACCTGGCTTTTATTCTTTCCAACAGATAAAGCTATTTCAGCAGAGTTGTACATAAATGATTTGTTGGCCATGTACTATTTAGTCGTGTGTTTACATAGACTAGCAGGTGATGTCCTAGTAGATACTCCATAAGTCGTAGCTTGTAAAGTTGAATTTAGATAATTACCTAGTGAATTTGGAAACATGAGCAAACTACATACACAGTTCAGGTCCTCCTGCACTCATGCTGTTGTCCATATTGGCTGTCATCACAGCCCAGATTTTCTAGATAGTTCATTCATTCAACCAAATTGTAATGAATACCTACTCTGCCAGGCTTTTTTTTTTTTTTTTTTCCTTCCCCTCAAATGGTAAAAATAGGTCACTGCTGGAGATAATCCCTGTTCTCATGGAGTTTTCCGTGCTAATTGAGAAAATGAAACTTGGAAGGTCTGGGGGTAAACTAGCTAAAACTTGGAGGGTCTGAGGAATAACTAGCTTAAAGAGGAGCCATATCGTGGTTGAAATCTTTGGGGATGAAAAACTGTGTTCATCGGGTATTTGAAGAGTTAATTCTAGTGGTTAGGCATGCGGACACCAGGGACAGCTAGTGTCTGCCTTCAGGGGAACTGAACACAGCTGGATTATTAATAACCTTTTGGAGCCTCTTTTCTCTCATCTGTTTGAAAGTAAAAAGTGCACAGCGTTGTTGGAAGAACTGAAGCAGATGCATGTGAAGTGCCTGGCTTGGTGCCTCCTTGACAGCCAGGCTCCATAAACGGTCTCTAGTATTACAAGGGCGCCTGCAGTGGCCCAGGGATACCAAGGGCAGACTGAGACAGTCACCATGGCTGGAAAGGTTTCCAGCTCAGAAGCAAACATTTCCCCCATACGTGTACATGCACAAAGGGTTCAGTGAATCAGCACAGTGAAAATGCAAGTGTGTTCCTTTCTCTGCTTCTGAGAGTGATCTTCAGGGCAGAAGCGCTCCGGGTGAGGCTGGTTCAGTATTTGTCAAAGCGCTGGAAGAGATTTAGCACTGCGTTGACAATCTTTTCTGCCTTGGGAAAAATGTTACCGTTTCTCTTTAAAGATTCCTTGTAAGAGGAAGAATAAACCAGAGCCGTTTCTTCCTTTTTGAGGCTGTTACGTATTTTTATTACACTGAAGAGTCTGTATATTGCCTTATATTAAATTGCAGCTAAGCTTATGGGGGGGGGGCTTTGTAAAGATGAAAAGGCCTCATGGGAGAGCCTCAGGTAGAAGGTTATGGAAAATAAAACAAATTCTTTACTGATAGAATATAAACTCTTCAGAGTGGTTAAAGCATAACTGTGCCCTGGAACATCGTTTTAAAAGAGTATTTCACAGATCCAAAAGATTGGATACTGGTGGTGCGTATTATAAGCAGTAGGACATTTTTCTGTTGTTATTTTGAGTAAAACAAAATTGCCTTTCATTGGGCCTTTCCGTGCTTAATTTGTGGCATGGAGACCCAATGTATTTGGAAAGGGTGGGAATTAGACATAAATAAGAAATTACATGTTTAAATCTTTTCCTTTAATTACACTGAGAACAAAATAATTTTAGTAGCCAGTATTTTATTTTCCTTTCCATACTAGCTACAGAGTATTTTTAATCTTAGTTCCTTAAGGTCCTTCACATTAAAATTACTTTTACATAATTATCTGTCAGTTGAATGAAAAGCATGGATAGACTGGTTTCAAACATTTCAAAGCTGTTCCTCATTTAGGACAGGCACCTTTATGAGTGAGGTAAGTAGGTACAGGGGTTGTGGGCAAAAAAAGTGGTCAGATTGATACAGACACAGAAACTGGTTCGGTAGGAGCTAACCAATCTTCAGATATCATTTCTTTACATTATTTGGTTTTTAGCTTCTGAGGTTAGTCACTTAATTTCTAGAAGTGCTGACTACCATATTAGACAGGGATTACCTTAGAAAACATTTTCTAAAATAAAATTGATTTTAATTTCCTAAATACAAGGCTATTTAACTGGAATGTGTGCGTCTCATCTGGATTCTCTAGTTTATATGAAAGTTTTACGCCCTTCTCTCTCTTTCTCTTTTTTCTATAGCTTTTCATGGATACTGCTCCAACAAAGGTATTCAGATCATTGACTCTACTTTGCAGTGCTTTCTGATGATTTTAAAACTGTAGATTTAATCTGTTAGTTGTCATTCTTGGTTCCGTCCCTTCCTGTTTGCTTTGTCTTAAATTTAGTCTTGGGTAGCAGATTCAGTTTTCTATAACTGTAGAGTATCCTTTGTATGTTTATGACTTAAGTTGAAATTTGTCTTTATATGAAAAGTTTTGTTGGTTTCTGTGTACAGGTAATGCTGACAGTAGTTTCTGTGATATTTTACTGGGTTAATTATTAATGCTATGTTTGCGATAGTGGATGTTTTTGGTAATACTAAACTTTTTCTATTATAATTGAATCTCACTTTTGTAGCCTCTTGCTGAAAGGATGCATAGAATGAGTTGTTATAACCAAACAGCTTTTCTTGATTTGTTTTTTTCTTTTGCGAAGTCACTTAGTTCTTTCTAGGCATTTCTTTGCTTAATGGACAGGCTTATATCTTATTATTTTTGGCACGAGGAAATACTCATGAAATGCCAACTTAAACTTTGGGAATGGGGAAGCTCTTTCATATTCTGTTAAAAAATTGAAAGTATTCTGATTCCATTTCATTTTCAAGTACCTCAAATAAGGCCAGTTATCAAAAGAACAAATACAAGTGGCTCCATATGTATAATAATTCTAATTAAAAAAATTTCTGCCTTTATTCTCTTGGTCTTTTATTCAGCTCCTTTAATTCTTAGTATTATTTACATTCTAGAGGAGCAGTTCTCTTAGAGGGCTTTATTCACCAGTCAGTTCAAAGATTTGGTCCCATTGTCTTGGAGTCTGAAAAGCTGAGGAAGGTGGGCTGGGTAAATTTATTCTAATTGTGTAATATCACATATTGACTTCATTTCTCAGGTAGTTCACTTTTATACTATTAAAATTTGGTTGCCAGTGTACTTTTCACAAAAGAAAAACATCTTGTTCCCAATGTCGATGGTGTTTGTTGTTCCTTCAAGTTCTAATTTGAAAGTAAAATTACTTTCTTGGCACTGCAGTTTATGACATTGATCTTTTTATACCCAATCCATAATGCTATAATATCATCACAGATTCTGAATTCTGCAAAGCCCTCCATTTTAGGACCATCTCAGCTGAATCATTCTCTGCATTTTGCTCATTTATACTCATTTGTAGTTGTATGAATTGTGCTATGGAATTAATTAGTGTATCCATTTAACAAATATTTATTGAGCAACTACCTTGAACAAGGGATTGAGCCAGGTGTTATTGAGGAAGGGAGGAGATGTGAAGATTTACAGCAACATCCCTGAAAGAATGAGAAGGCATAGACTATTAAGTCATCATCTCAGTGAAGACAGGTAATGAAGGAATCAGTCATTATGTAGTTTTGCTCTCTTCATTTACACAATGTCAGTTTGAGAGAATTTTGTGATGGAAATGTCACTCCGTAATTCCTACACAAAGTGAATTATTTTTTCCAGTGTGTGGTGAAAACGATCTGTCTTAAGGTGTCTTTCTCATGGGAGTGTGGGGGGTGTGGGCGTAGGTGTGTGTTTTAAACCTTAAAAGAGACAAGGGGGAAAAGCTTAATTGTGGTATCTAACTAATCATATCCATATATGAATGCAGTATGTATATGAATAGTATAAATATATATAAATGTATATAGTTAATAATATACTGAAAACCCTATTTCTACAAAACACAGCTGAAGTAAAAGGTCTCCATTCCAATTCTGTATCTCTAATTTGAATCTCAAGAGCATCCCAGACGATATAATTTAAAAATGAGGTACCTTGTTTGTTTTTTAAAAATACATTATTTATTGGTAGGAAGTAATTACAGAGCACCTCTTTTTTTTTTTTAAGATCTTGTTTATTTATTTGACAGAGAGAGACACAGAGCAGGAACACAAGCAGGGGGAGTGGGAGAGGGAGAAGCAGGGTTCCCGCTGAGCAGGGAGCCCGATGCAGGGCCGATCCCAGCATCCTGGGATCACGACCCGAGCCGAAGACAGATGCCCAACGACTGAGCCACCCAGGCGCCCCCACAGAGCACCTTTAAAGCTGAGTATTGCTTCTTGAATTGAAGGCAACTAAAGACGAAGATTCCCAAATATTTTAAGAACTAGATTTGGTTTGTGTGACTTGAACCGAGAACTGAAAAGCATTCTGATTTTCACATTCTTTTATAGGTGCTGAGGAAGAATTGCTTTGACATGAATATAACAGAATTAACATTATGGTTTTACATTTTTGGGAGCTGTTCTCAGACTGCTCTTGGAATTTTTTTATTGTAATACCGTCATTAGGTAGCTTGTTGGAAGCACCTTATACATGAAACTGAATCATCTTAACATGCATTTAGTTCCTTTTGACAATAAACTGTCAAATAAAAGCTTAGGATTTAGCTAGCAAACACAATCGAGGTTGGGATTTTAACTTCACTGTTAATATACTCTAAACTATTGTGACTGAAAGGGCTCGAAGCACAAATTCACTCAGGATATGTTTGAGTGCATTTTATGGTCTCATCCTTGCAGTTGCTGCTTCTAGGGCTGCAATAGAGATTTCACACTTGACCAGATCTCTGGGAAGTAATAGGAGCCCATGGAACAGGGTGATATATCTTCAATCTGTCACATAGAGGGGCTTATTGGTGAATGTCACGGACATTCAAAGATGGATGTCTCTGAATGAATGAGAAAAGACGCTTGAGCACTGTTTTAAAAGATTCTCTTCTTCCCTCTACCCCCAGAACCAGCAGGAACCATTCTTTTTTTTTTTTTTTTTTTTAAGATTTTATTTATTTATTTGAGACAGAGAGAGAGCAAGCGAGCACAAGAAGAGGAGTCAGAGGGAGAAGCAGGCTCGCTGCTGAGCAGGGAAGCCTGAGGCGGGACTGGATCCTGAAACTCCGGGATCATGACCTGAGCCGAAGGCAGTTGCTTAACCAACTGAGCCACTCAGGCACCCAGCAGGAACCGTTCTTGATCACGGTAACACCAGTCTGCTTTCTTCCTGCTGACAGCACCTTGTCCCTACTGTGGTGACAGTTGTCAGGGTTTGGTGACTGCTGGGATGGGGGATAGACTCTACTCCAGTGTGGGGGAAATACCCTCTTCTACCCCCTCAACCTGTCTCACAGTGCTCTCCCATTCTGCCAGCAACAGGAATCAAGATGTGGTAGTTAACCTAAATTAAATAACAGCTCTGCTCCAAAATGAAAAAGTACTTTAATGTAATCTCTCTTACTCCGGAGAGCAGGAGAAGGACCATAAACCTTAAAGCATCCTTTATCTACTGGAACCTATTCAGATTGTTTTGATCAAATAAATTTTTAGGGGTTAAATGGGCGGATTCAGAAGACAACCATTTCTAGGCACAATGACAAAGGAATTTTTTTCTTTTTCTTTTTAAATTTTTCTTTCTTTTTTACTTGAAATATAGTTGGCCCACAATGTTACATTTGTTTCATGTGCAGGACATAGTGATTCAACAATTCTCTACCTTATGCTATGCTCATCACAAGTGTAGCTACCATCTGTCATCATACAAGGCTATTACAATACCATTGACTATATTCCCTATGCTGTACCTTACATCCCTGTGACTTATTCTGTTACTGGAAAACTGTATCTTCCACTTCTCTTCACACATTTTGCCCATCCCCCTACCCACCTTCCCTCTGGCAACCATCAGTTTGTTCTCTGTATTTACATTTCTAATTCTTTTTGTTTATTCATTTGCTTTGTTTTTTAGATTCCACTTATGAGTGAAATCGTATAGTATTTGTCTTTCTGAGTCTGACTTAGTTCACTTAGCATAATACCCCCTGGGTCCATCCATGTTGTACCAAATGACAGGGGTCTCATTTCTTTTTTATGGCTGTGTAATATTCCATTGTGTGTATATATCTTTACACACACACACCACATCTTCCTTATTTCTTCGTCTATGGATGATGGGTATTCAGGTTGCTTCCATATCTTTGCTATTGTAAATAATGCTTCAGTAAATATAGGGGTGCATGTATCTTTTCAAATTAGTATTTTCATTTTCTTTGGGTAAATACCCAGTAGTGGAATTGCTGGATCATATAGTAGTTCTATTTTTAATTTTTTGAGGACCCTCCGTACTGTTTTCCACAGTGGCTGCACCAATCTACATTCCTACCAGCAGTGCACGAGGAGGAGGCTTTTTTTGTAATGTGATACTTTCGGGAATTTCTAAAATAACAATGTGGGATTTTTTTGAAGGCTAAGCAATAAGCATTTTTTTTTTTTTTCCAAATCAAAGCTTTGGATTAAGGGCTTTATTTTAAAATGGTCAGAAAACAAATGTTACTCTAATTATAGAGATTTATGAATAGGATTAATAAGTTTTGTTGGTTATGCCACAAAAGCAATTTTTAAATAATGTCATTTAACATAACCCTATGCAGTGCTGCTTTGTTGTAATTATATTGTCTTCAAAATAATTTTACTAAGAATAAATAGGCATATATAAAACTGTGGTCATTGTCTTGTTTTGGCTTCCCCAGCATAGACTGAGTCAAGGATTCCAACACAGTACTTTCTTTGGGATATGATCCCAGAAAACTCTCCAAAGGGAGTGGGGAAGTGAGAGGGTTATGAGTGGGAAAGAATGCTCATTATATTAGGCGGGTTACTTCTGTACTAACTAGAGTTTGATCCCATAGGGAAATCTGACGGCAGTATAGAACATATGAGGGTTGAGGGGACTGGGATATTTTTTAACCAGTAACTTAGAGTGGGGGGTGAGCGATAATTTTAAAGTGCTGTGACGATGGCCAAAATGGGCCCTGTAGTCTAGAGAAAGCCCTGCAGGAGATGTTGGTGAAATTGGAAAGTGCTGGTGGGGGAAGGGTCTAAGTGGAGCTCTTCAGTGTGCCTCCAGAGTCAGGCTATTGTTAAATTTTGTGTGTGTCCTCCTAAGTGCTATTGTCAGTTTTCAGCTAGTTAGTGCTCAACTGTTATCCTGAATTGAGTGCATTACTGTCACTCTGTTGTGTCCTGGTGGGGTATGAGGTATTTTTGATAGTAAATGTTGAGAAAATATATGCATGGGACAGGGTGGGTTTGTTAGAAAGAAGCAGTGGGAGAGCTAGAGACCCTTGGAGGGAATTGTGTAAGGAAACTAGGTAAAGATCAGCATGCAGTTAAGGATGATTGGAAGTTCTGTGATTTTTACGAAAGGCTTTATAAACACTGTAGCTTGGATGTTTGACTAACAACTGAGTGATTAGCACCTAGAAGAATTATGGCCAGAGACAGTCCTGACTTCAGTGAATGTGAAGTAGCTGGAGGAGCTGAGCCATTGCCAGTGTAGAATGCCAGGACTGGATCTCCATGGAGACTCTGCGGTTTCTGTGCAGTTCCGTTTCCAGAAACTCCTCATCCCCAGCTAAATGAAGTTTGTGCAAGAATGTGAAGTCAACCACCTTATGTCATTTATTTATTATTTTTTTAAAAAGTTTTAATTTATTTAATCTCTACACCTAACCTGGGGCTTGAACTCATGACCCCAAGATTAAGACTTACATGCTCTTCCAATTGAGCCAGTCAAGCGCCCCTATGTTCTTTCTTTCTTTTTAAATATATTTTTTAAAGATTTTATTTATTTATTTGAGAGAGAGAGAGAAGGAGCAGGGGAGGGGCAAAGGGAGAAGCAGACTCCCTGGTGAGCAGGGAGCCCGACGAGGGCCTTGATCCTGGGACCCCGGGATGGTGACCTGAGCTGAAGGCAGATGCTTGACCAACTGAGTCACCCAGGTGCCCCTGTCATTTATTTCTAATAAGGCCAGATAACAAGGTGTCAGGTACTCTTGGGAATGTTTCAAAATGAATCAGTATGCTAGTTTAATTGCTCAAGAGTTGATAACTTGTGTAAACATTACACCAATATAAATTAGAGAAGTCACAGTTTTACCATATATGGTGTAAGTTAAGTGCTATTTTCCTACCTTTTGAGATGCTTTCCCTATTTTATGTATGTATATATGTGTGTATGTATTTATTTATTTATGTAAGTAATGTATGTATGAGGTTTATTGTGGTCTTTTTTTCTCTTTTTTTCTTGAGAGAGAGAGCAAGCAGGCCAGCAGGGAGGGGAAGAGGGAGAGAGAGAATCTTAAGCAGGCTCCACGCCACCCAGCACGGACGGGGCTCAATCTCATGACCCTGAGATCATGACCTGAGCCAAAATCAAGTCACTTAATCAACGGAGCCACCCAGGTGCCTGCTTTTCCCATATTATTAAAGTCTTGTACAGTCCCTTTTCATTTTTCTTTGGAAACATTAATTCAGTCCGTGGTTCTTAGTGGAGGAGAAAAAATAAGTCATACTGCTAATCTTGTAAGAGGTGGAATTTAACAATACTGAAGCTTTCTCATAGGATCAAGATTCAGTAATAAAAGCCTTGACTTTGGAAGCATTAGAAATATTTTTTCTTCATTTTTTTGAATATCAGTGGGCAGCTCATAGAACTTATTTGCAAAAGTAGAGCTGGTGATCTTTCTTGCTCTTTAATCATGTTCTATGCTATTGAGGTGCATTTATGATTCTGGGTTCATGACACATTCATCATTGGTCCATGCAAGCCCCTTTAGTAGGCTTTCTATATTTTTGAAATATGACTCACTAAATAACACTTAGTAAATCCCTTCACTTAGAGTTGCTTGTTTTTTTAAAAGCTTTTCATTTTATCTGCTTTTTAAATAGATAATGCATGTACATAGTTCAAAATTTAAAAGATAAAAAAGAGGGGCACCTGGCTGGCTCAGTTGGTGGAGCATGTGACCCTTGATCTCAGGGTCATGAGTTCGAGCCCCACATAGGGTGTAGAGATTACTTAAAAATAAAATCCTTAAAAAAAAAAAAAATAAGAGATACAAAAGAGTAAATGACACAGTAAGATTTCCACTTTCTCTTGTCACCTAGCTACTTATCTTCCCTTTTCAGAATAAATTGACATAACTTTTTCTATGTCTTACCAGAGATTTTCTATGTATTTACAAACATGTATATGTGTGTACAGATGTATGCATGTTTGTATCTTCTCATGCAGAATACAGCACTTTATTCTCGTGGTTCTGTTCCTTGCTTTTTTCACTGCTGTTGGGCTGCTCTGTGAGCATGGAACGAAACAAAGGGAGCTGAGGATCCTAATGGAGGATGCTTTCAGGCTGCTCTAGATTGAGATGTACAAGTAATAATCTCTGATGGTCAATGTCTGCTTGATGCTCAGGCCCATGCTAAGACTTGTGTCTCTATCCCCAAATAAAGTTTCTAAGATACAGGTGCTCTTTATTTTTATTTTTAATTTTTTTTAAAGATTTGTTTATTTGAGAGAGAGCACAGGCCAGAATGTGAGCAGGGGGAAGGGCAGAGGGAGAGAGAGAATCCCAAGGAATTCTTGGGATTCCCAAATCCCCACTGAGTGTGGAGCCCTACACAGCGTCTTAGGACCCTGAGACCATGACCTGAGGGGAAATCAAGAGTAGGAAGCTTAACCGACTGAGCCACTCAGGTGCCCCAGGTGCTTGTTATTTTTTAAAAAGACAACACAGAAAGAAAATGGTCAGAGATCCTATTAGCAAGGATGTTTTCTTTATCAGTTAGACTTGGTTATACTGTAATCAAGCCCCCCCCC